>NC_053488.1:68846791-69000109 GCF_015227805.2 Hirundo rustica
TGAAAACAATAGTTTTCACAAATTCCTGGTTTAGAACCAATTAGAATTTTGCATACAGTAGAATACTTTAGAGCAATCCTAGTAGTAAATATGTAATAATTTAAAAGAAAAAATAAGAAAAGAGGAAAAAAGAGAAGTCCTGAGTGCCTTCATCTATTTCTTCTGACAATGCTCACTGAGATTTCACATCTGCAGTCTGGAATCTGACTTGGTTGAAGTGGTTCAAAACCCACTGCAATTCACGTAAGAGTGTCAGCTTCCAGATATCCTATAACAGATCAAGAGCTAGCACTGACTTTATCTGCACCTTTGCAGCTTGTCAATGATAGGTGAGAAATTGGCAATAAACAGTTCTGCAAACCTGTGTAAAATAGGGAGTTGCTATTTAATGTATACAATAACACCCTGTGAAGAATATTGTCTGAGCTTGGGAGCTTCAAACTGAGCTTTCCTTGATTAAATGCCTAAATGGATGACATGTGAGCAGAATAAGGATTTTCCTGTTATCATCCTTCCTTTTTTATTTTCAGGTTGATAGTGATATCTTCCCTATTTTGAAAAACATTTACAGATCTGTGTATTTGAATTAGAATATAATTGAAAGAAATATCCTGACATCACACATAGGTCACAGCACTAGGGAAACAAAAACTTGCAAGCATGGGATTTTTTTTTTACCTCTTTTAGGAGAATTCATTAAATACTGAATACTGTCTTGTTCTATTTCTTACTCAGTAATGACAGGAGACTATGTAGCTTTGGCTTGTTGTTTGGGGATTTTTTTTGCACCACACAAGGTTTTCTTGCTCATTTTATGCTCATAATACTATGAGTTTCAGGAAGTTGTTAAAAAAAGAAAAATTGTTTTCAATGTTGTCTATTACTTATTTTTTACTAGACGAGAACAAATGATTTGAAAAGCCAACTGATTCAATGCAATCTTTAATTAAATAAACTCTGTTAGTAATTTGTTGCAGACTAGACATTTCTGTGGCAGGTATACATTTGTCTTTGCCCTTTAGGCCATCCCATCACAGAAGGAATTTAACTCATTTTTCAGAAGAATTTAAAATGGAAAAGTTATATTAATTCTCCTCCTTGCAATGCATTCTTACTGGTTATTTCTCAGGTCACCTCTTATAACTTGTCTGTTACAGACTGCCTGAAATACCCTACATCTATGGATCAAGAGTCATTTTAAGTAAAACTCATGATTTTTATGATGATGTTTTATGATGACTCATGATGATGTCTTATGATGACTAATGATGACATCTTAATTCCAGCACATGGAAAATCTACTCAGATAATACAGGAAAGATGCACAAATCCATCAAGATCTAGAAAGAGTAGGGACTTTCCTTTCTAAGATCCTTTTATGTTCCACGTGTGCATTTGAACTTCAGATGCCAATCAGCCTATTAATTTGTTTTCTGTCTTGTGAATGGTTGAAAAGTCTCTCTCCAAGGTGGTTCAGAAGTTTGCCAGTCAATGGCGTTGTTTCTTAGCTTTTTGGAAAATAATTTAGCACGAAAAGGATTAAGAATTATTGCATATGTGTATGACAAAAATATGCATGTGCATATACCTTAATGTCACATTTCAGTATTTGACATGTTGACAAATATTATTTTCCCATTTAAATGGATATTCCACCTGTATTTTCTAAAAACACATAAAATTAGTATGTTAGACTATGACCTGAGTCCTCATTTTTGATTTTGCTGCTCACACATGCTCAAAGTGTCTGTAGATAACTTTTGTACATTTTGTGCAAATGGCATTTGCACTCTGTACAAGTTTCATTAGTCTCTGAATAAATAAAACTTCGCCAAGTTACATCTAAGTGGTTTACAGGCAGGTAGAGACAAAGAAATGGGATGAGTAATTTATCTACAAATGCCCTCAGTCATTCCAAAATTTTGCCTTCCATATCAACTACTGCTCTAAATGTTCATTATGTAAAATTTTTCACAAAATAATTTCTGCTAAGGTATCTGAAACTGGAATTTTTCAGGGAATAAATAACTGTAAATTCTGTAAAAATTTAATTTAACTGGAAATTCTGTGAAATATTTAATATGTTACCTAGTTCTGATTGGACAAAGAGATCATTCAGGATTATATATTTTACTTTAATGTAGGTAAGATTTAAATCTAGAATTTGAAGTGTTTGTATTGAAAATCTCTTATCTGTCAATTCTGCCACTTGTATCAGCTGTAGAACCAGTTATCCTTTCTCCAGGTTTCTTGCTGGTATCAGAAGCACTCAGGTAAATTCCTTTCACACTTTTGCTGTGGAGGCCCATTTCCACAGCTACCCAAATATACCTGGGCTGAGAGAAAGAATATTATGAGGTAATTTTTCTTTGCAGGAGTTCTCTATGCAGCCAGTTGTCTCTGCCTGTTCTTCCTGCCAGAGGGCCACCCTTTAGCACCAGAAGCTAAAAAGACCAGAAGGTTGGCTTGTCTAGTAATGGGTCTACAAGAAATCATACACTCAAGAGAAGATAGAACCTCTGCCCATACCTGGATACTTGGATTGCTGATAGGACAAAAAGAGAGCATTTGGTATCCTAGACAGCATTTATTACTTCATAAAATTTTTCATGGCACCAGGAAAATGTTCCCTCACTGCAGGACAGACAGATGTGACCAGTTTCTTGCTATCTCAACGCGAGAGCACCACACACTGCTACCTGAGACACTGAAACTTATCTATTTTTTTGTTTCTTTAATGAGTTGGAAATAAAATACAAAAATCCCACATCACATGGGAGTTTAGTAGACCAGTTTTAGAAAGGGTAGATAATTCCTTTCATTATTCAGAGAGAATATGTCCTAAAAAGCAAAAGGACAAGCTTTGCTCTGTTTAGACACAAATTCTCAAAAATCCCCACCTGGATTAATTCTGTGATTTTCAAGAATGTTCTGTACCTGACCTAATTTATCTACCAAACACAACTTCGAATAAAGCTGTAGCATCATTTGACTGCGGGGCTTTTTAGGCATTCTTGGAGAAAACACAGAATCTGTGCTTTTTCTACTAGCACTGGTGGAAAAAACCCTGAAGATGATCAGCTTGATGCACAAAGTTTCTCATTCTGAATTTACCCCTTATCTGGAATTCGTAAGCTTCTAGCTCTTCTGGGAAGCTCTGATGGATTTTTTGTGTGAGGCTGTCCAATCCAGCTCTTTCCACTACAGTGCAGTGACCCATTCACTTGTAACACAACTTGGCACATTAAGGTGGTGAGTTGCATCATTTTCCACTTAACCTGACACAGAGAATAGACTTCCTTTAAGGATGTGTATAGTTCAAATGGGGAAAGGTGGTTTGTTTAACCAGGCCTGGGTGAAAAGAAATATCTGTTAATCTGTAAAAGGAATACTGTTCCTGTCATTGCTCCAAAATTACTTCAAGAAGCCCAGATAGGAAAGAGAAAATTACATAGACCCTAGAAATAAACAAGCAAACAAAACATCATTATTTCCATGGAGTCAGGGAGAACACAGTGAACTGAATAAGTCTAGTCTCACAATAGATGGAGGACTGATGGACCAACAGAGATGGCAAAACATTCAAACTAGAGCACATAAGGATCTGGAAACAAGTAAAGTTGTCAAATCATCTGACTTTCAGTAGCAAAGCTGCACCCAGTATACAAGACAAAGAGCAAATGCCCATACAAGTAGCAAAGTTTGACAAAAACGCCATTTGTCACTGTCAGTATCTATTCAAACAACACATGCAAGTTAGAGTTGCTCCTGCTGATCCCGATAAACATTTACCCTGAGCATAGGAACATGCGATTACTGAAGCTCAGGGGAAACATTTACTGGAAACAACTCCTAGGAGACTTAGTTGAAGGGCCATTAGAGATAATTTTATACATTTTGACTAGCCCAAATTTCAGTACAGTAGCACAAGCTGGAGATGTAGCGATGTTTATTGGGCATGTAGACTCCATTTGATCACAGGTAGTTAGGCAAGTACCAGGGAAGCTGCCAGAGAAAGGCTGAGATAAAATGCAAAGGTAAGTATCAAATTATATTGAAAAATACAAACCACAGGTTTGCAGCTTTACCTCCAGAAGCTTACTGAAATGGTTCTTGATAATGATAAAGCTAAAATATGCACAATTCTGTACAATGAAACAAGCTTCATAGTTATTTCATCTTGGATGTAAAAACTGCAGAGTTTAGGATCTCTGTAAGACAGTTTACAAGCTAGTAGTTTACTGTATTTTACAGCCTGATGAATAATGCCAGTATGATCCTTTTCTTGAAAAATGGTGTCAATTCTAATAGACAACTGGATAGAAAAACATTTTAGGAAGTTATAGAAATTCCTTATACAGCAAAAAGGAAAACCAACTAAAAAGGTAGAACAGTGGTGCAGTCATGTCATTGAAGTCTTCCTTGAGACCTGTGATTCTAAGAAATAGGATGTGGTGTGGACTAAGAATAAAAAAAGTAAAAACAGTTGGTGCATTAGCCTTCAATTGAGGTGAAAAATCAGGAATCTGGAAGGAGTACTGTTCCAGTCATATTTACTGATCTTTAGGCAGCAAAGAAAACCTTCAGTAAAACAAAATCCCTGGTAGTGATAAAACAAGAGCAATATGTCACCTGATACTTTGAAGAAGAATATGAGTGAATCATAGAACACGAAAAAATAAAATGCACTTTAAGGGGGATAAACAGAAAAAACTAACAAAACCCCCTGAAGCTCTCAATAATGCATAAATGGAGAAAAATTAGATACTGAAAATATTTCAGAGATTTAAAATTTTAAAATTAAAAGAGAAGAAAATTAAATGTGCAGTAGTCATAAGTAGTTCCTGTTGAGGCGAATAAAATTCAAAAGCTACTAATTACATGTTGAATGTTCTATAAGTGGTTGTATTCAGATGGTTAAAGACTCATGGTTGTGCCCTATCAGTTATATTAAGAATGTTAAATGTACTAATATCCCAAATGGTTTGTACCCCATCTGTACCCCAAACCACAGTTCCTCACCTCCTGAGTCATATGTTACATGTTCCTTCCCCAAAAACCATAAAATCCCTTACCTTCCCTCGGGATAAGCCTCCACTACTCCCCCGCCTGCTCTCCACTTGCTCCTCTTCTTACTTCCTGCGGATGTCCTGCCTGCCTGTCAAGCTGCCGCCACCACCATTATGGAAAACGCCAAAACTCCCATGAGGCCTTGTTGTAAGCAGAAGCATAATTATCACCAAAAATCCCTAACTAAAACAAGCCAACATAAGATCCAAACATATAAAGGACAACACTGAACCATCAAAGCCCTCAGGTATCTGTGGACAGCTTCCCGTATTCTCGCTATAACTTAGAGGGCACCCAGAAAGAGAGACACCCCTGGACTGAGATCAGCCCAGAGAGTTCCTGAGAACACCAGTGAGGCAGGAATCCTGACTCTGCAGCATGAGCAGCAGAGTCGACTTGCACCTCCACCTAAGTGGTGTCCAGAAGGAGCAGCAGTGGCGTAGGTGATCCCTTGAGCCTTCCCCCTTCTTAATAAAGGCATTTAAGGAGCAAATCTATCTGCTGCCCTGTTTATTTATAACACTGAAGGCAAAAGCTGAAGCAGCTCTCTCTCTTCCTTGGAGCCCATGGTCTGTTTTGGCTAGCTTGAAAGAGAAACCACTTCAGAAGAAACCTTCCTTCAGGGTCCTAAAAGCTATGCAGAGGCTGTAAACCTTTTTGTTTAGAGAGAGCAGGCGTCCAGTGATGGCAAAAGGAAAGAGTCTGCTATTTTTCCAGGGGGGATCATGGCTTTATTCAGGGGTCCTGCCCCTGCAGAGTCTGGAGCTCAGTCCAGTCCCCGTCCCAGTCCTGGTGCAAGAGAGAGCCCCACCTGATCCCGGGGGCTTATAGCCAGGGGAGAATGGGCCTAGAGGTGGGGATAAGCCACTACCCAATCGGGGACAAGGTGGGAGTGGAACAGAGTTGGGTTACATTCCAGTGCGGGAGGATAGGCAGGGCTGAGCAGGGACAAACCACATGACACAGTTTCCAGGGGAACAGGGTATACAGAAGAAACATTATGAAACACAATATAAAAATGAAATACAATACAAACCAAATTAATGCACAACAACATCTCCCTCTTTCTTATTCAATTGAGAAGGAGGAAGGCTCAGTCCATGGGAGATGTTCAGAGTTCAGATCTTGAGTACATTTAAGGCTGAAAAAGAAAAACTGACATCTAGTGCAAACAAACTGTCCAGAAAAACGCTGTTAAGAGAAAAGGATAAGTAGAAGGAGAGGGTTCAGTGCTTTCTCCTCCTCCAGGCAGCACTGGCCACTTGTGGGGCCTCTGCAGGTAGCTTTGCAGTTTTAGGGATGAAAGGTTTCACCCATTTGGCTGGCACCCACTTGGGACCTGAGGGAGTGGACACGTAAGCATACCCATGACCCCAGGTGACCTGATCATGAGGACTTATTTTTCCCAGGTTGCTGGATTCTTTATCATCACCTCTGGTGACTTTTGCTGAAAAGTAGAATTGCTTAAAGCAGGATTACTTAATTTAACATTTGCATTTTCCAGTTTTTTCTCCCCCCTCCTCAGACTTGCCCCATTTATATCAGCACAATGGGCAAGCTGGTGCTCACCTTTTAGTTTTTTGAAAGATTCTCTTTGGACCCCCAAGACCCCCTGCCCCCATTGTTCTGAGAGTCCAAAAATTGTCTCTTTAAAGGGCATTGAGATGCTCAATGCCCAGCCTGATCTCACAGGAGACACCTTGTTCTTCTCTTGGGCAGTGGTTGTGGCACAGGAGACACGGTGTCTGCAGCAGCAGCTCTTTGCAGTGGCTTGAATGCATCTCTGGAACTGTGGCTTTGGTGAGCTGTCATGAAGTGAGCCTTCCTGGCACACACCTGGAGCATGTCATCTACTGTTGGAGCCGGTTCTATGGACAGGCTGAGGATGGCTGCCTCGCACTGTTCGTTTGCATAAGCCAGAGCCATTTCCTCCAGGACCTGCTCCTGGGCTCCCTCTTCCTTAACCTGTAACTCGATGGCTCGGGTTAATTGCTCCAGAAATGTTACAGAAGGTTCTGATAGAAGCAAAGGAATTTCCTGAGCCTGCTTGAGGGCTGTGACCCATTCACCATCACCATATAGATGTTTTAGTCAAATTGGGAAATTATTATTATCAACAGCCGTTTCAGAATTTTGCCAAAGCTCTGGAAATAAATCTCTTTGGAGGTCAAAGGGAACTACAGGATTCCTTGCTAAATTTGCTTTTAAAAGGTTGCAAAAGTATTCACTTTCGCATCCAAAATCTATCTGAGCTTTGCATAAATCCCAAATCGCTTGTTGGGGGAAGGAGTCCCAATCACCATGGACAACACCCCCTCTTTTTGACTGTCGATATGTGACAGTGGTAGCAGAAAAGTCAGGATCAGTTCCTGCTTCCGGGTTCCTGGCTCCCCCAGCCCCCTCCCCTCCGGGGCGTGGGAACTGGGACTGTGGTCGGGGAAACCGTGGGAAGCAGGGGCAGGGAGGGGCTGGAGGCTTGAGTCACACGGGGAGGAGTCGGAGGGCGGAGGTTTGAGGGTAGGGGGCAGAGTCAGAGGAGAGGGTGGTGCCAGGGGCAGTGCTGAAGGGAAGGAGGGGTCTGGGGGGAGGAAGGGATTGTGAAAGGGATTGTGAAAGGGATTGTGGGAAGGAGGGACAGACAAAGAAAGAGGCTTCTTGTGGCTTGGGAAAACCTGGCTTCGGCCATTTTGGGAACAAATGAGTCTCGGCCATCTTGTGATCCCCCCACAGAACTGAGACCAGATTGGGAATCACTAAGATGGGGGTTTTGAGCACTCAAACTGTCTGCAAAAGTAAACCGAACACGGGGTTTACAAACTGGGGAAGAAGGAAGGTTTGGGAAAGTTTAGGCATTTCTCAAGGAATCTGGCCAGGATTCAGAGGAATTCAGAGGAAGGCAGGGGAGCTGCAGCTTCCCTGCCCTCTCTGGTGGCCTGCTTTCCTCAGAATGTCCAAGCTTGGGGAAGGGATTTTAGGATCGGGACAGGGAGAAACTGAGGGAACTGGAGAAAATCCACAAAGAACTGGCTTTTTTTTCTTCCCCTTTTGCTCTTGCAATGCAAACCAAATTTTCAAGCTCCAAAAAGCAAAATTTGCAGTTTCATTACCCTTAGGGGAGCCTGATTCAACCAATTTCTTTGCAACAGCCACCCCAAATTCTGGGAAGCTTATTTGCCCTAATGATACACGTGGAAACTGAGAAAACAACTACCAAATTAATTTTTTCAACTGTTTCTTTGAACAATGGGTTTCCTCATCATCCAAGGCACTTAAAATTTGGTAATAGACCCTTTTTTGAGACACAGGCAGCCTAGCACCCATTTTTGGCTCAGATTTTAAGTTTCTGTGTCCCATTTAACTGTGACTGGGAAACTGAAAGTTAAAAAACCCTTGCTGGGGCGGGGGGGGGGGGGGAACACAAAAAACAAAAAACCACACAACGGAGGAGAAACTGTTACTTTCCCCCTCCACTGGGCTGCACAGCCGAAACCCAATATGCTATTAAAGGACCCTGAAGGTTTGCACTGAAGGCGAAAACCTTCCCGCAAAGGAAAAAAACCCTCCCTGAGGAACAATGCCTCTGAAAGATTTTTCCTAAGATCCCAAACTGGTAATACTCACCAAAAATCCAGCGTGCAGATGGAAATTCCTTTCCCAATCACTCCTTTTGCCTGAAACTGACCCTTTTGGTGCAAAAAGGACTTCCAGTCTCGGTTCCCAGGGTTCCCAGGGTCGGCTGTCCATGAGCATGTGGTCACCTTCTCTAGAAGCAGCCTGCAATTCGGGAGGCTTCTTCGCAGCACTCCAATGGGGTTTTTAAGTCCAAAGGAAAACCACAGCCTCGCTCTGTGGAGTCCAGTGTTTTGGAGACTCTGCAGTGAACACTGAGCCTGACGGGTCTGTCTCTCTGCATGGATGGGCCATGTTTCTGGACTCACATGCCTGCATGGTGTTCCTCGGCCACGTGCTCCACACATGGTTCTTCGAGCCTTCTGGGAGCCCCTTGTGGCTTCTAGCATCATGCTTGGGCACCACCTGAAGCGTCTCTCTCTCTCCCTTGGGACCTGTGCTCCGTTTTAGCCTTGGCAAGCTTGAAAGAGAAACCACTTCAGAAGGAATCTTCCTTCAGGGTCCCAAAAGCTACCCAGAGGCTGCATGCCTTTTTGTTTAGAGAGAGCAGGCATCCATCGATGGCAAAAGGAAAGAGTCTGCTCGTTGTTGGGGCGTGGATCACGGCTCTATTCAGGGATCTTGCCCTGCAGAGTCTGGACCTCAGTCCGGTCCTTGTCCCCATCCTGGTCCCAGATCAAGGGAAGAGTTCCTCAGGCAGTTCCAGGATATTTTCCCAAGGGGGACAGGCCTAGAGGCAGGGAAAAGCCACTGCCCAATCAGGGATAAGGTGGGAGTGGAACAGAGTTGGGTTACATTCCAGTGTGGAGGGATGGGCGGGGAGCAGGGACAAACCTCATGATACATTTTCTAGGGGAACAGGGTGGTACAGAAGAAACATTACAAAACCCAATATAAAAATGAAATACAATATAAACCAAATTAATGCACTATAACAAAAAGTCCTTTCTGACAACTGAAAAAAATAAAGAAAATAGCATATTAAAAATTCACAGAAATTACAGTGGTTCTCACTCACTCTCTCCCAAGATTAATGGCTATTTCAAGGTGAGAAAAAAAAGAAAAAAAAAAGTGTGATTAAAATTTGATTACACTAAGATTTAAGCAATTTAAGATAACTCTTGAGATGTAACTAATTGCAGAGGAGATACACATGTAAAGAGTTGTCACACTGCCTTGTTTATCAGAAGTGTGGCAAGGTTTTGTGTTTTCTAAGTAAAATTAATTGAAACTCTCAATATACACACTTTTTTTTTTTTTTTTTTTTTTTTTTTTTAAGGACATATCATGAGTTTCATTTTGGTGTATAATTTTTTCCCACTTAATTCTTTTCCCATTCCCCAAGGCAGTTCAAATAGCAATTAATCTTTAGCTTTACAAGAAGCAGGAAAGTTGGGGAAAAAGGAATAAGCCTGCTTACACATTTTGTAATTTGATATGTAACTGCCCAGTGGGGCTTTTATTACAATGCATGCGATAGATAAAATTAATCCCTACAAGTACCCCGTGTTATTTGTTCAAGCTAGGCAAATTGAGCTCAGCCCTCTGGAGGCAGACTAGAATTAGTGTGGTGAAAACTCATTCTTCACTGAAAATATCCTGACAGTACTCTTCCCCTTTTCTGTTATTTGTGCCTCTGGGCATAGGGCTCTTGATCAGCCTTTGCTGCTTTCCCACAAGCCCTGGCTGCAATCTCATTACAAACTACTCACGTGCCTCCCCACACTGCTTCTCACTCCAGCCCCAGTGGGATGAGGAGCTGTCAGAGCCTGGCAAACTGTGCCTGTACCTGGCTCCCTGTTAATTTTTCTCAGTGATCTTATTCCCAGCTCTTCACAACTACTTCATATCTTCCTCTTCCACATCAGTACACGATCTGACTTCAATGCGTCTATAGGTGCAGAGACACTGAGTTGAGAAAAAAAAAAGTTTTTCTGTAATTTACCACACTTGTTCTCTGAAGCTTTTAAATCCCATCACAGGAACAATCCTGACAAATCCTACATCACTCACAGTGTTTATTGGGCTATTTGCTGATCTAAGGCTTCAAAAATGCTGGGTAATATTTTTACATGGTTGTCTGCACTAGGGCGTTATATAAGTTGCTTATAGTAGTATGCATCAACAAAGTTAAAAAGTTAAATTTGAGGTTCTTGGTATCATTTTACAAGATTCATTTTACTCATATGTGAAAACCATATTCAAGCAAGGAAAAATTAAAACTTTCCTCCATGGGTAAGGGACAGCTACCTAAACAGAGAAAACTCCCTTCGACAAGTTCCATTAAATGTACCAGACAACAGAGTCAAAAGAGAGATCTGGATTTGTACCATGCTTTGAACTGCTAGTGTCAATAGCACAATATTAACTTCACTGGTGCTTTACTGTAATTAAACTTGGTATATCAGCTGTAGAAGGATCACAAATAGATATTGTCACCCTCTAGTGCATGAGCATTTTCTCCCTTGAGCGCAAACCCAAGCATAAAATAGATGAGTGTTGTAAATTTTTAATTAATAATGGAATCTTGTGTCACAAAAGAACTAATATGACACATCTTCAATTTTAATATGAATAATTTGTGTCAGCCACTGCCATTATCCATGAAGCAATTCATGTTCTTCTCTGTATTTGTGGAAGTTTTGCTTCCCCTTTCAACATTTCCTATGACACTGAAAGAGGCTTTATGTAATTTTACCTTAATTTAGAGGGAGCTGGGAAACTATTGATTTAGTTTTCCCTTCTTATTGCATTCAGGAGGGGTTAGCACAGCAGTTTTGCACAATATCACAATTCAAAACAATATCATCACAAGAATTAAATGCAGCCTCAGAATTCAGGATATCCAAATGCTAAGGGAAAAAGTGAAAAGGGTAATTGAATTTCATTCACAGAAATTCATGGGATCTTCGGTCACAGAATAGGTATGGCAGAAAGGGACTGCTGTTGTAATGCATTAATTTGGTTTATATTTCATCGGATTTGTAATGTTTTTTCTATGTATCATGATCTGTCCTTGCCCAGCAGTGCCCATCCCCCACACTGAAATGTAACTTCTGTTCCCTCCCACTTCTCCCTGACTGGGTGGTGCCTCTGGGCCCTGCCCCTGGGGGAAAGAGCCAGACAGGGGGAGGGGCCAGGTCCCTCTGGCATTGGCGAGTCACCAGGAAAGGTCTCCAGCAAGCAGAGCAGGACTTGAGAATAAAAGCTGTAACACCCTACCCAGTGCCAGGGAGCAGATTCTTTTACTTTTGCCATTGGCAGCCGTCTAGTCTCGTGGGGAATTCTACAGGCTACAGGGGGTCAGCTGGTCCAACCTCCCTGCTCAAGTAGGTTCATCTTAGACTATATGGCACATGATTGCAGTTAGACAGTCCTGAATATCTCTGAATATCAGCAAGAAAGACTCTATGACCTCTCTGGGCAATCTATTCTAAGGCTCAGTCATCCGCACAGTAAAATTCTTCCTCGTGTTCAGGTGCATCACTTTCTGCCTATTGTCTCTTATTCTATTGCTCAGCACCACTGAGAAGAGTCTGGCTCCATCCTCTTGGCCTCTTCCTTCAGATACTTAAAGACAATGATGAGGTCCCCTCTCAATTGTCTGTTCTCAAGGCTGAACAGTCCTAGCTCTCTCAGCCATTCCTCATAAGAGAGGTGTTCTTGAACCCAACCTATGTTAACCTCTGCTGGGATTGTTCTGTAGCTCCATACATCTCTTGTGATGAGGACCCCAGAATTGGATACAACTCTCCAGATTTGCCTCTCTGTGGCTGACTAGAGGGGCAGAATCACCTCCCTCAAGCTTCAATGATCTTCCTAATGCATCTTCCTAATGCACCTAAGGCAATGCTTTTCCTAATGCACCCAGGATCCAATTGGTCTCTTGGTCCCCAGGACACATTGCTGGCTCATGGACAGTTTGTGGTTCACCAGGACCCCCAGGTCCTTCTCCTCAGACCTGCTTTCCAGCAGATTGCCCCCAACCTGTCCTGGTGCCTGGGGTTGTTTCTCTTCTGGGTAGAGGACCCAGTATGTGCCTTTCTTAAATTTCAGATTGTTTTTTCTGCTCAACTCTCAAGTTTGTCAAGTTCCCCCTGAAGGGCTGCACAGCCCTCTGCACTCCTCCCAAATTTATGCTGTCAATGAAATTGCTGAGGAGGCCTCTGCCCCTTCATCCAAGTCATTGCTAGATAAGTTACACAGTGCCTCCCCGTACATAACCTTGGGAGGCACCACTGTGGACAGGCCTCCAACTTGACCCTGTGTCTACTGATTATGACCCTCTGAAATCTGCTGCTCCATCAGTTCTCATTCCACCTCATCGTTCACCCTTCTGGTCCATGCCTTCTGAGTTTGGGTGTTGTGAAAGACAGAACTGAAAGCCTTGCTTGAAGTCAAGGTAGAGAATACCCACTGCTGTATTGTTATCCATCTAAGTCATTGCTTCCTCATAGAAGGCAGTCAGGTTTATGCAAGTCAACACAGGCAAAGTCAAGCAGCCAAAACAACCATAAGATTGTGGTTATGGATTGTTAATTCCATCACCTGACTAAACAGGGCATCTCCAAAACAGCATCCAGGCAGAGACATATAAACGGAGATGCAGGCACTGTTAAACTCTGGACATGCTACAGGATCACTGTCCTACTGTTCAGAGAGGTTTATGAAAAGTTATTCCCAGCTGCCAGGTCACTTGAATGATGTACAATTGTCTTTGCCAATCTTTAATCCATTCCTCCCATCAGAGCTCCAAGTTACAGAAAGATAGCCTGGAAATTACACCAAAGCACACAGAATTTATTTTAGATCATTAGCATCTTTCTCTTATAGTGTTCCATTAACTCCAAATTGTTTCATTATCTCGGTGACTTTTTTTTTTTTTTAATTTTTAAAATTATTATTATTATTATTATTCCTGAACATTATGGTATTATTTAATTTCATTTCCTGGTAATCATTTAAAATCTCAAGCTCTAATTTTCACTATTTATTGGTCTACTTTTTTGTAAAGTTCTGTCTTTAATGTAATCTGGCCCTGATATTCTGCGTTTCAGGTTTGCAAATAAAGGATCAGGAACTCATCAGTCTGCTATGTACATCCTGAAATAAATGATTGAGGTAATCTTAGAGAGAACTTGCCAATCACATAACTATCAATAGCATATTACACAGACTAAATCCACCTTATTAGAGCAAACAGAAGTCAAATATTTATCATTATAAATATCAATGCATGATGTGGATTTAATTTTAGAGTAAATTTCACAGTTATGAAAATCAATCCTTCATTTCTCTCCCTTATAACACCATTGTACAAAAAGGAGCATATAAAAATAGAGGTGAATAAGATTTGATCATTTTTATATATTGTTCCATAAATGTGGGACTGACAAGGTTTTGAAACGTTTTAAAAAGCAGGGAAATAGTTTAGGTGACAGGTGTTATTGACTATTTCATAGAAACCTACTATGGAATCAGGGAGGTCCTTTCGGGTACATTGTTGCCAGTCTTTAAAAGTTTATTCTTGCATAAGTCATGTAACACCAGTGCTCCAAGGATGAACAAAGTTTAAAAAAACCACATAAAATAGCATATCATCTGTTGTCCTGGATTCCATCCACTAAACACTGATAAAGCAACAATTTGAAATTTTTCTTTGATTTTTTTTTTTTAATAGAGAAATACCTTTACCATTAATCCATTTGACCATCAGTGCAGCCAGAAATATGAATATTAATCTCCACATATGAAGTGGCTCGCTCTCCCCCTCCCTGAAGCCTGTTCTCCATTTCGGCTAGCTTGAAAGAGAAACCATTTCAGAAGGAATCTTCCTTCACAGGGCCTTAAAAGGTACCCAGAAGAAAACCTTTCTTCTTTACAGAGAGCAGGCATCCATTGATGGCCAAAGGAAAGTCTGCTCTTTGTCTGGGGAGGATCATGGCTTTATTCAGGGGTCCTGCCCCTGCAGAGTCTGGAGCTCAGTCCAGTCCCCGTCCCAGTCCTGGTGCAAGAGAGAGCCCCACCTGATCCCGGGGGCTTATAGCCAGGGGAGAATGGGCCTAGAGGTGGGGATAAGCCACTACCCAATCGGGGACAAGGTGGGAGTGGAACAGAGTTGGGTTACATTCCAGTGCGGGAGGATAGGCAGGGCTGAGCAGGGACAAACCACATGACACAGTTTCCAGGGGAACAGGGTATACAGAAGAAACATTATGAAACACAATAAAAAATTAAATACAATACAAACCAAATTAATGCACAACAACATCTCCCTTTTTCTTATTCAATTGAGAAGGAGGAAGGCTCAGTCCATGGGAGATGTTCAGAGTTCAGATCTTGAGTACATTTAAGGCTGAAAAAGAAAAACTGACATCTAGTGCAAACTAACTGTCCAGAAAAACACTGTTAAGAGAAAAGGATAAGTAGAAGGAGAGGGTTCAGTGCTTTCTCCTCCTCCAGGCAGCACTGGCCACTTGTGGGGCCTCTGCAGGTAGCTTTGCAGTTTTAGGGATGAAAGGTTTCACCCATTTGGCTGGCACCCACTTGGGACCTGAGGGAGTGGACACGTAAGCATACCCATGACCCCAGGTGACCTGATCATGAGGACTTATTTTTCCCAGGTTGCTGGATTCTTTATCATCACCTCTGGTGACTTTTGCTGAAAAGTAGAATTGCTTAAAGCAGGATTACTTAATTTAACATTTGCATTTTCCAGTTTTTTCTCCCCCCTCCTCAGACTTGCCCCATTTATATCAGCACAATGGGCAAGCTGGTGCTCACCTTTTAGTTTTTTGAAAGATTCTCTTTGGACCCCCAAGACCCCCTGCCCCCATTGTTCTGAGAGTCCAAAAATTGTCTCTTTAAAGGGCATTGAGATGCTCAATGCCCAGCCTGATCTCACAGGAGACACCTTGTTCTTCTCTTGGGCAGTGGTTGTGGCACAGGAGACACGGTGTCTGCAGCAGCAGCTCTTTGCAGTGGCTTGAATGCATCTCTGGAACTGTGGCTTTGGTGAGCTGTCATGAAGTGAGCCTTCCTGGCACACACCTGGAGCATGTCATCTACTGTTGGAGCCGGTTCTATGGACAGGCTGAGGATGGCTGCCTCGCACTGTTCGTTTGCATAAGCCAGAGCCATTTCCTCCAGGACCTGCTCCTGGGCTCCCTCTTCCTTAACCTGTAACTCGATGGCTCGGGTTAATTGCTCCAGAAATGTTACAGAAGGTTCTGATAGAAGCAAAGGAATTTCCTGAGCCTGCTTGAGGGCTGTGACCCATTCACATCACCATATAGATGTTTTAGTCAAATTGGGAAATTATTATTATCAACAGCCGTTTCAGAATTTTGCCAAAGCTCTGGAAATAAATCTCTTTGGAAGTCAAAGGGAACTACAGGATTCCTTGCTAAATTTGCTTTTAAAAGGTTGCAAAAGTATTCACTTTCGCATCCAAAATCTATCTGAGCTTTGCATAAATCCCAAATCGCTTGTTGGGGGAAGGAGTCCCAATCACCATGGACAACACCCCCTCTTTTTGACTGTCGATATGTGACAGTGGTAGCAGAAAAGTCAGGATCAGTTCCTGCTTCTGGTTTCCTGGCTCCCCCAGCCCCATCCCCTCTGGGGTGTGGGAACTGGGATTGTGGTGGGGGAAACCGTGGGAAGCAGGGGCAGGGAGGGGCTGGAGGCTTGAGTCACACGGGGAGGAGTCGGAGGGCGGAGGTTTGAGGGTAGGGGCAGAGTCAGAGGAGAGGGCAGTGCCAGGGGTGGTGCTGAAGGGAAGGAGGGGTCTGGGGAGAGGAAGGGATTGTGAAAGGGATTGTGGGAAGGAGGGACAGACAAAGAAAGAGGCTTCTTGTGGCTTGGGAAAACCTGGCTTTGGCCATTTTGGGAACAAATGAGTCTCGGCCATCTTGTGATCCCCCCACAGAACTGAGACCAGATTGGGAATCACTAAGATGGGGGTTTTGAGCACTCAAACTGTCTGCAAAAGTAAACCGAACACGGGGTTTACAAACTGGGGAAGAAGGAAGGTTTGGGAAAGTTTAGGCATTTCTCAAGGAATCTGGCCAGGATTCAGAGGAATTCAGAGGAAGGCAGGGGAGCTGCAGCTTCCCTGCCCTCTCTGGTGGCCTGCTTTCCTCAGAATGTCCAAGCTTGGGGAAGGGATTTTAGGATCGGGACAGGGAGAAACTGAGGGAACTGGAGAAAATCCACAAAGAACTGGCTTTTTTTTCCTCCCCCTTTTGCTCTTGCAATGCAAATCGAATTTTCAAGCTCCAAAAAGCAAAATTTGCAGTTTCATTACCCTAGGGGAGCCTGATTCAGACAATTTCTTTGCAACAGCTTCCCGAAATTCTGGAAGCTTATTTGCCCTAATGATACACGTGGAAACTGAGAAAACAACTACCGAATTAATTTTTTCAACTGTTTCTTTGAACAATGGGTCCTCCCATCATCCAAGGCACTTAAAATTTGGTAATAGACTCTTTTTTGAGACACAGGCAGCCTAGCACCCATTTTTGGCTCAGATTTTAAGTTTCTGTGTCCCCTTTACAGAATCACTGAATCACAGAATTTTTAGGTTGGAAGAGACCTTCAATATCATAGAGTCCAACCCATCTCTAATACCTCAACTAGACCATAGAATCACAGAATCACAGAATAATGAGGTTGGAAGAGACCTCTAAGATCATCAAGTCCAACCTATGC
The DNA here is from genome assembly GCF_015227805.2 of Hirundo rustica. Taxonomy (NCBI): domain Eukaryota; kingdom Metazoa; phylum Chordata; class Aves; order Passeriformes; family Hirundinidae; genus Hirundo; species Hirundo rustica. The sequence goes on from NC_053488.1 coordinate 68,864,204, forward strand.
CTTAACACCTCAACTAGATTATAGCACTAAGTGCCATGTCCAGTCTTTTTTTAAGCACATCCAGAAATGGTGACTCCACCACCTCCCTGGGAAGACAATTCCAGTGCCTTATTATTCTTTCAGTGAAAATTTTTTTCCTAATATCTAACCTGTACCTTCCCTGACGTAGCTTGAGACTGTGTCCCCTTGTTCTGTCAGTTGCTGCCCAGTGGAAGAGACCGACCCCCACCTGTCTACAACCTCCCTTCAGGAAGTTGTAGATAGTAATAAGATCACCTCTAAGCCTCCTCTTCTCCAGGCTAAACAACCCCAGCTCCTTCAAACGTTCCTCACAGGGCTTGTGTTCCAAGACCCTCACCAGTCTCGATGCCCTCCTCTGGACATGCTCAAGCATCTCAATATCCTTCCTAAACTGAGGGGCCCAGAACTGGACACAGTACTCAAGATGTGGTCTCACCAGTGCCGAGTACAGGGGAAGAATGACCTCCCTGCTCCTGCTGGTCACACAATTCCTAATGCAGGCCAGGATGCCATTGGCCTTCTTGGCCACCAAGGCACACTGCTGGCTCATATTCAACCGGCTGTCAACCAGCACCCCCAGGTCCCTTTCCGCCTGAACACTGTCCAGCCACACTGTCCCCAGCCTGTAACGCTGTAGGGGATTTTTGTGGCCAAAATGTAGAACTCGACACTTAGACTTATTAAACTTCATGCTGTTGGACTCTGCCCATTCATCCAACCGATCTAGGTCTCTCTGCAGAGCCCTCCTCCCTTCCAATGGATCAACACAAGCTCCCAGCTTAGTGTCGTCTGCAAATTTACTAATGAAGGACTCAATGCCCTCATCCATGTCGTCTATAAAAATATTAAATAGAACTGGTCCCAATACGGACCCCTGAGGGACACCACTGGTGACTGATCACCAGCTAGATGCTGCACCATTCACCATCACTCTCTGGGCCCGGCCATCCAGCCAGTTCCTAACCCAGCGAAGAGTGTTCCTGTCCAAGCCGTGGGCTGCCAGCTTATCTAGGAGTATGCTGTGGGAGACAGTATCAAAGACCTTGCTGAAGTCTAAATAGACAACATCCACAGCCTTTCCTGCATCTACCAGACGAGTTACCTGGTCATAGAAGGAGACCAGGTTGGTCAGACATGACCTACCCTTTGTAAACCCATGTTGACTGGGTCTGATACCCTGGCCATCTTGTAAGTGCTGTGTGATAGCACTCAGTATGAACTGTTCCATTATCTTACCTGGTACTGAGATCAGGCTAACTGGGCTGTAATTACCAGGATCCTCCTTCCTACCTTTTTTGTAAACGGGTGTCACATTGGCCAGTTTCCAATCGCCTGGAACCTCACCAGTGAGCCACGACTCCTGATAAATGATGGAGAGCGGTTTCGCAAGCTCATCTGCCAGCTCCCTCATCACCCTAGGCTGGATCCCATCTGGTCCCATTGATTTATAAATATCCAAGTGTCCCAGCAGTTCTCTGACTGCCTCCTCTTGGATAACAAGAGGACCATTCTCATCCCTGGCACCACCTACCAACCCCTGAGGACAGTTGTCTTGAGGATAAGCTGTCCTACCAATAAAGACTGAGGCAAAGAAGGCATTAAGCATTTCTGCTTTTTCCTCATGTTTAGTTACTAAGTTGCCTGCCTCATCCAATAAGGAACCGAGGTTGGTTATACCCTTCCTTTTATCATTGATATATTTGTAAAAACTTTTTTTATTGTTTTTAACAGAAGTTGCCAAGTTAAGTTCAAACTGGGCTTTGGCCTCCCTGATTTTTTTTCTACATGCCCTAGCAGCTCCCTTAAATACTTCCTGAGAAATCAGTCCCTCCTTAAAAAGATGATACATCTTTTTTTTATTTCTAAGTTCCTTCAAAACCTCATTGCTCATCCAGACTGGACGTTTGCCTCGTCGACTCGTCTTTCGGCACACAGGGACAGTCTGTTCCTGTGCCCTCAAGATTTCCATCTTGAAGCACACCCATCTCTCCTGGACTCCTTTGTTTTCAAGGACTGTTTCCCAAGGAACTCTCTGAAAAAGCCTGTTAAATAGGCCAAAGTCTGCCCTCCGGAAGTCCAGTGTAGAGATCTTATTGATATTTCTCCTTATTTCACCAGTTATCGAGAATTCTATAATTTCATGATCACTGTGCCCCAAGCGGCCTCCAACCTCCACATCACCCACCAGTCCATCTCTATTTGTGAACAATAGGTCTAACCTAGTCCCTCCCCTGGTGGGCTTGCTCACCAGTTGTGACAAAAAGTTATCCTCCACACACTCTAAAAACTTTCTAGATTGCTGTTTTTCTGCTGTATTAAGTTCCCAGAAGATGTCTGGTAAGTTGAAGTCACCTACAAGAACAAGGGCTGATGATCCTGAAACATTGTTCAGTTGCTTATAGAATAAGTTGTCCACCTCTTCTTCCTGGTTGGGTGGAGGATAACAGACTCCCAGGAGGATGTCAGCCTTGTTGGCTTTCCCCGTAATTTTTACCCACAGGGACTCTACTTCATCATCATTAGTTTCAATATCTATGACATCCAAAACTCCCCTAGTATAAAGGGCCACCCCTCCACCTCTTCTTCCTTTCCTGTCTCTTCTGAAGAGCTTGTAGCCATCTAGCACAGTGCTCCAACTATGTGAGTCATCCCACCACGTTTCTGTGATGGCAACAATATCATAGTTCCTCTGATGCACCATGGCCTCTAGCTCTGCCTGTTTGTTACCCATGCTGTGTGGATTGGTGTACATGCACCTTAGCTGGGCTACTGATTTCTCCCTTAACACAGTCTTATCATCCTTGGGCCTGCTTCCACACAGCCCAGTTGCATCCCCTTCCCCCTTCAAACCTAGTTTAAAGCCCTCTCAATAAGGTCTGCCAGTTCATGGGCTAAAAACCTCCTGCCCTTAACAGAGAGATGTATCCCATCTGATTCCAGTAGAGCAGGTGCCATAAAGGTTGTCCCATGATCAAAGAATCCAAAATTTTGCCGATAACACCAACCCTTGAGCCATTTGTTAAAGATGTGGGTTCTCCTATTTCTTTCATCATTTTTCTCTGCCACCAAAGGAACTGAGCAGAATACTACTTGTATACCTGTCCTATCAACCTCTTGACCCAGTGCCCTAAACTCCCTTTTAATCGCCTTGACACCCGTTTTTTCAATCTGATCACTGCCAGCCTGGAGTATCAGCAGTGGGTAATAATCAGAGGGCCGAATCAGCCTAGGAAGTCTCTCAGTAATGTTTTGTACCTGGGTTCCAGGGAGGCAGCAGACCTCCCTGTGGGATGGGTCAGGTCGACATATGGGGCTTCTGTCCCCCTCAGAAGGGAATCACCCACTACGATCACCCTTCTTTTTTTTCTTGATGACACCAAGTGCCACATCCAGTCCTTTTTTAAACATACTTAGGGATGGTGACTCCACCACCTCCCTGGGCAAGCCATTCCAGTACTTTATCACTCTTTCAGTGAAAAACTTTTTCCTAATATCCACCCTATATCTTCCTTGTCGCAGCTTGAGACAGTGTCCTCTTGTTCTGTCCATTGTTGCCTGAAGAAAGAGACCAACCCCCAGCTGACCACAGCCACCCTTCAGGGAGTTGTAGAGAGTGACAAAGTCACCTCTGAGTCTCCTTTTCTCCAGGCTAAACAACCCCAGCTCCCTCAGTCGTTATTCATACAGCTTGTGTTCCAAGCCCCTCACCAGCCTCGTTGCCCTCCTCTGGACACGCTCAAGCATCTCAACGTCCTTCCTAAACTGAGGGGCCCAGAACTGGACACAGCACTCGAGGTGTGGCCTCACCAGTGCCGAGTACAGGGGAAGAATGACCTCCCTGCTCCGGCTGGCCACACCATTCCTGATCCAGGCCAGGATGCCATTGGCCCTCTTGGCCACCTGGGCACACTGCTGGCTCATGTTCAGCTGCTGTCACCAGTGCCCCCAGGTCCCTTTCCTCCTGGGCACTGTCCAGCCACACCTTCCCCAGCCTATAACGCTGCAGTGGGTTATTGTGGCCAAAGTGCAGGACTTGGCACTTGGATTTATTAAACTTCATCTTGTTAGACTCTGCCCATCTGTCCAACCATTCCAGGTCTTTCTGCAAAGACCTTTGTCTTTCCAACAGGCCGACACACGCTCCCAGCTTTGTGACATCTGCAATTTTACTAATGAAAGACTCTCTGCCTCAATGAAAATATCGTCAATGAAAATATCGAACAGAACTGGCCCCAACACAGATCCATGAGGGACACCACTGGTGCCTGGATGCCAGCTGGATGCAGCACCTTTCACCACCACTCTCTGGGCCCGGCCATCCAGGCAGTTCCTAACCCAGCACAGAGTGCTCCTGTCCAAACCACGGGCTGACAGCTTATCCTGGAGCATGCTGTGGGACACAGTGTCAAAGGCCTTGCTGAAGTCCAAACAGACAACATCCACAGCCCTTCCTGCATCCACCAGGTGGGTCACCTGGTCATAAAAGGTGATCAGGTTGGTCAAACATGACCTACCCCTCCTAAACCCATGCTGGCTGGGTCTGATACCCTGGCCATCCTGTAAGTTCTGTGTGATGGCACTTAATATAAACTGTTCCATTATTTTGCCAGGTACTGAGGTCAGGCTGACTGGTTTGTAATTACCAGGATCCTCCTTTGCACCCTTTTTGTGAATGGGTGTCACATTGGCCAGCTTCCAGTCGTCTGGAACCTCACCAGTGAGCCAGGACTGATGGTAGATGATGGAGAGTGGCTTAGCAAGCTCATCTGCCAGTTCTCTCATCACCCTGGATGGATCCTGTCTAGTCCCATAGATTTATGGATATCCAGACATTTCAGCAGTTCTCTGACTGCCACCTCTTGGATAATGAGGGGACCATTCTGCTCCCTGACACCATCTACCAGCTCAGGAGGGCAGTTGTCTTGAGGGCAAGTCGTCTCCTCACTAAAAACTGAGGCAAAGTAGGCATTAGCACTTCTGGCTTCTCCTCATCTGCAGATATTAAGTTCCCTCCCTTGTCCAGTAAAGAACAAAGGTTGGTCTTACCCTTCCTTTTAGCACTAATATATTTATAAAAACATTTTTTATTATCCTTTACAGAAGTTGCCATTCTAAGTTTGAACTGAGCTTTGGCCTCCCTAATTTTTTTCCTTCATGCTTTAGCAGCTCCCTTAAATACTTCCTGAGAGACCTGATCCCCCTTCCATAGCTGACACATCCTCTTTTAATTCCTAAGTTCCTCCAAAACCTCCTTGCTCATCCAGGCTGGACGTTTACCACATTGACTTATCTTTCGGCACACAGGGACAGTCTGTTCCTGTGCCCTCAGGATTTCTGTTTTGAGGCATGCCCACCTTTCCTGAACTCCTTTGTTTTTAAGGGCTGCTTTCCAAGGGATTCTCTGAATAAGTCTCCTAAATAGGCCAAAGTCTGCCCTCCAGAAGTCCAACGCAAGAGTTTTACTGGTGCTCCTCCTGACTTCACCAAATATTGAGAACTCTTATTTCATGATCACTCTGCCCCAAGCGACCTCCAACCACCACATCTCCCACCAGTCCATCTCTATTCACAAACAATAGACCTAACATAGTCCTTCCCCTGGTGGGCTCACCCACCAGCTGTGACAAAAAGTTGTCCTCCATACACTCTAAAAATTTCCTGGACCACCTCTTTTCTGCTGTATTTAGTTCCCAGCATATGTCTGGTAGGTTGAAGTCACCTACAAGAACAAGGGCTGTTGATCCTGAAACATTACCTAGCTGCTTATAGAATAAGTTGTCCACCTCTTCTTCCTGGTTGGGTGGAGGATAACAGACTCCCAGCAGGATGTCAGCCTTGTTGGCTTTCCCCTTAATTTCTACCCATAGGTATTCAGCTCCATCTTCCTTAATTTCAATTCCTACAGTATCAAAAGTCTGCTTACTATAAAGGGCCACCCCTCCACCTCTTCTTCCTTTCCTGTCTCTTCTGAAGAGCTTGTAGCCATTGAGTGCAGTGCTCCAGCCGTGTGGCTCATCCCACCACGTTTCCATGATGGCAGCTACATCACAGCTTTGCTGTTGCACCATGGCCTCCAGCTCTTCCTGTTTGTTACCCATGCTGCGTGCATTGGTATACGGGCACCTCAGCTGGGCTACTGATTTCACCCCTAACTCAGCCTTGCAACCCTTGGGCCTGCTTCCTGCATCCCCTTCCCCCTTCAAACCTAGTTTAAAGCCCTCTCAACAAGTTCTGCCAGTTCATGAGCTAAGATCTTTTGCCCTTAACAGAGAGATGTATCCCATTTGGTTGCAGCAGAGCAGGTGCTGTAAAAATTTCTCCATGATCAAAGAATCCAAAATTTTGCCGATGACACCAACCCTTAAGCCCCTTGTTGATGGTGTGGGTTCTCCTGTTTCTTTCATCATTTTCCTCTGCCACCAAAGGGACTGAGAAGAACACTACCTGTGCTCCTGCCCTATCAATTACCTGACCCAGTGCCCTAAAGTCTCTTTTAATTGCCTTGACACTCCTCTTTTGAATCTCATCACTGGCAGCCTGGAGTATCAGCAGTGGGTAATAATCAGAGGGCTGAATCAGCACAGGAAGTGTCTCAGTGATATTCTGTACCCGAGCCCCAGGGAGGCAGCAGACCTCCCTGTGGGATGGGTCCCGTCGACATATGGGGCCCTCTGTTCCTCTCAGAAGGGAGTCACCTACTACAATTACCCTTCTTTTCTTCTTGATGTTAGAGGTGGTGATGCATCTTTCAGGTGAATCATAACTGGGGGACTCACTGGGCGGATAATTTTCTTCCAAATCATCTAGTTGGCCCTCTAGATCCAGGACCTCATATCTATTCTGAAGTGGCACCTGACTGAGGGAACGGGAGGAGTTTTTGTGATTATATCCCTGAGCAGGGACCCATTTCCACTCCTCTTCATTTATCAGGTGCCCTTCTATTACCTGAGAGTGGGAGGCATGTAAGTCCTCAGAGTCACGGTCAGCAGCCTCCCTTAAAGATGGAAGGGATGAACTCCACCAGTCTATTTCTATTTCACTTTCCCTGATACTTCTTAATCTTTCAACTTCCTCCCTAAGCTCAGCCACCAGCGAAAGGAGATCACTCACCTGTTCACATCGTAGGCAGGCCTTCTCCACAGCACCCCCTGAAGCCACCGATAAGCTCAAACACTCCAGGCAGGAATGGGTCTGTACAGACGCATCCTTTTTGGAGGGCCCCATTTGGTCACACAGACTTATACCAACCACAGTTTTCAACCGTGTAGAAACCATTACTAGCAGACACCCCAAAAGCAACCAGGCAGCAGAAATACTTCAAACAACACAGAGGACACCTTACTTGCAACCCTGCCTGCGCGAACTGCCGCGTGAACTGCCCTGTCCACGCCCCTGTTTGCCCGCTCCTGTTCGCTGCGCTCCTGTTCGCCGCGCTCCCCAGAGACCTCTTATAATCAGCCATTCAGTATCAGCGCAGTAAGCTCCACCCCTTGCTCCTCAATTACTCACAAATAACTGACTGGGAAACCAAAAGTAAAAAAACCTCACTGGACAGGAAAAAAAAAAAAAAAAAAAAACACACCAGAGGAGAAACTGTTACTTTCCCCCTCCACTGGGCTGCACAGCCGAAACCCAATATGCTATTAAAGGACCCTGAAGGTTTGCACTGAAGGCGAAAACCTTCCCGCAAAGGAAAAAAACCCTCCCTGAGGAACAATGCCTCTGAAAGATTTTTCCTAAGATCCCAAATTGGTAATACTCACCAAAAATCCAGCGTGCAGATGGAAATTCCTTTCCCAATCACTCCTTTTGCCTGAAACTGACCCTTTTGGTGCAAAAAGGACTTCCAGTCTCGGTTCCCAGGGTTCCCAGGGTCGGCTGTCCATGAGCATGTGGTCACCTTCTCTAGAAGCAGCCTGCAATTCGGGAGGCTTCTTCGCAGCACTCCAATGGGTTTTTTAAGTCCAAAGGAAAACCACAGCCTCGCTCTGTGGAGTCCAGCGTTTTGGAGACTCTGCAGTGAACACTGAGCCTGACGGGTCTGTCTCTCTGCATGGATGGGCCATGTTTCTGGACTCACATGCCTGCATGGTGTTCCTCGGCCACGTGCTCCACACATGGTTCTTTGAGCCTTCTGGGAGCCCCTTGTGGCTTCTAGCACCACTCTTGGATGTCACCGGAAGCAGCTCTCTCCCCCTCTGGAGCCCGTGCTCCATTTCAGCTAGTTGAAAGAGAAACCACTTCAGAAGGAAATCTCCCTTCCCAGGGCCTTAAAAGTTACCCAAAGGCAAACTTTCTTCTTTAGAGAGAGCAGGCATCCATCGATGGCAAAAGGAAAGAGTCTGCTCTTTTTCTGGGGGGGATCACGGCTTTTTTCAGGGGTCCTGCCCCGCAGAATCCAGAGCTCCCGACCTGGTGCAAGAGAGAGCCCCATGTGATCCCAGGGGGGACAGGCCTAGAGGCAGGGACAAGCCACTGCCCAATCAGGGACAAGGTGGGAGTGGAACAGAGTTGGGTTACATTCCAGTGTGGGGGGATGGGCAGGGCCAATTAGGGACAAACCACATGATACAGTTTCTGGGGGATGGAGTGGTACAGAAGAAAACATTATAAAACCCAATATAAAAATGAAATACAATATAGACCAAATTAATGCACTACAACACACATTGAAATGTGGTTTGCTTTTTTAAGCATATTTGTTACTTCTTACAGCAAGCATGGTTTTTTGACTGATGCATTAAACAGCTGGATGACATAATTAAGCAGCTGAAATAGTAAAGATGTAGCCAAAACAAAAAATTCCTATTAATAAGTACTGCTTGTATATGTACTCCCATAAAAGACATTAATAAGAGCAAATTTCACCAAGTCAACCAAGCTTTTAAATACTTCATGCTGCTTAATTATGTGTCTAATATATTTCAGAACTTTCTATGCTTTACTTATCTAAAAAAGTACTATGCCTGCCTACATGTGTGCTTCTTGCATAGCACATTGTTATACACTTCAAGATATCATAAATGGCTGCAGAATGCCTCAAAAGTATTTGAGCTTACCTTTGTCAAGAGGTTAAGTGAAATACACATACCATACTTCACCATTGTACATTGTAACGATACAATGACTATGCAAAAATAATAGTGGCTATGGAAATGACACTGGATACAGACAATATGAGTGCTTGGAGAAATTCAAAATGAAAAATTGTGATCTCTAATTGGAACAGAAAACAATGATTCTATACCCCCTGTAAAATGCTTTATTAAAAAAAAAAAAAAAAAAAAAAAAAAAAAAAAAAAAAAAAACACTCCCAAAAGCTCTATTTCTTATTAAGAAGCCTTTCATGACAGTAATCTACATTCTATGGAATAAAATATAAATGGAATATATCGGGTAGGGCATAGAAACAGCCATAATTATATTTGCAGAAACTCTTGCAGCAGACTCCATTCCAATATAGGGTTTCATTAAGTGCAGGATTTTAAATATATTTTTGTCTGATACATATTAACATTTTAATTATTCTTGCACAGATTGTAAAATAATAAGGAATATCATTCTAAGTAAACCAAATTCCCAGGAGGAAAACAATATCTAGTGACGATTTTGTGTCTTTTTTTTATAGTTGCTATATTGGAAACAAATGGTTAGTAATTAAATGAACAGAATAAGGGAAAGAGGAATTACATTTGAGAACCATGTTTATTTACATATGTTATCGTGCACTAAATAGTTCATTTTTGTTATTATATTGCACTGGGTGGTTTATCATATTTACACACAAAAATAGTTTTGTTATATTTTGCACATGGTATGTTCTGTACCCCCTCTGGGTGCTGGTGTTGGTATCCTCTGGTCAGTCCCTCCTTACACCCCTCCCCCCCCCCCACCCCCACAAGTTGTTTCCCATTGGTTGTGGTTCCTCTCCCTGCCTCTTTCCCCACCAGGTTTAAAAATCCCTGCAAAAAGAACCTCCTGCTCTTTCTGTTCCTCCTGGGCGGTGAGTTCTACAATAAACCTGTGGGACCATGATCCCAAGGAAGAAAAAGAGCACCTCTGTCTTTTACCTTAAGTCCATTATTGGGGTAACAAACCAGGAGCTAGCCAAGATGTGACCCTGAGAGAGGGGTACCTCGATAAGTTGATGTCCAATGTGGTGGCTCTGCCGTTTTCGTCTGAGACCCCACGCCGTAGCTGGACTTCCACTTGAGAATTTAACTTGTGGATTTTGCAAGCTTTTGGAAAGTCAACTACCCTGGTCACGACTGCCGTTTTTTGCACAGCAACTCGGGACAGGACCGGCAACTCATCTGAGACCCAGAACAAATCGGTTCCAGGACAAAGGATTCCTTTTACAGCAGTTCCAGCCAGCTGAGGCCCTGAGCGGGGGTGTGAGTTCTCCTCGCTGGGGATCCCAAAGTGATCCTCGGTTGCATGGGGGCTGTGGAGCGCAAAACTCGGGCTTTAGGGAAGGGAGGCCCCCCATGGGTGGGGGTTGGGCATGCGGGGTGGCGGCAGCTCCCAGGTGTGGTGGGGGGGGGTGCAGGCAAACATGAGCGGGTGTTATTTTACTGGTGCAGGCGGCACGGACCCGTGGTTTTTGCAGTTTCCCCAGCTCCATCGGCCGTGTGCTGCAGCAGCGTCTGTGTAGATGCGAGTGTGTCCTAGGGTAACTTTATGATGCCTGTATCCCCAATCGTCTGTTCTGTTTGTGCTGTACATTGAGTCCTGTGCCTTTAAGACTGGTTCTAAGAGCAAGGAGAAGCGCGGAGTTTGTTTTGAGAAAACTGCCCAGCTAGCTCAGTCAGTAGAGCATGGGACTCTTAATCCCAGGGTCGTGGGTTCGAGCCCCACGTTGGGCGCCAGTTAGAAGTATGTCCTGGTTTGGGACAAATTTGGGAGAAAACCCCTGTATAGGATCCCTCCAAGGAAGCAAACCCACGTGGCCCCTCCCTCCAACCGGTCCGGAAAAAAAACCCAAAACCCTCTTTGGAGAAAAGTGGAAAAAACTATTTTACTAAACAAATGAAGTGCATACAAGTATAAAGAATGAACAGTATGAAACAATAAAACCTCTCCTTCTGAAGTGAGATGGCAAATTGAGAAAGTCCTTGCCGTGGGTGTAGCTCGGCTCTCTCTCAGCGTCTCCTCAGAGGGACTGGGACTGAGGAGACGCTGAGAGAGAGCCGAGCTACACCCACGGCAAGGACTTTCTCAATTTGCCATCTCACTTCAGAAGGAGAGGTTTTATTGTTTCATACTGTTCATTCTTTATACTTGTATGCACTTCATTTGTTTAGTAAAATAGTTTTTTCCACTTTTCTCCAAAGAGGGTTTTGGGTTTTTTTTCCGGACCGGTTGGAGGGAGGGGCCACGTGGGTTTGCTTCCTTGGAGGGATCCTATACAGGGGTTTTCTCCCAAATTTGTCCCAAACCAGGACACAGTGGCAATTTAAAAGCGAGGGCTTCCCCACACGTGAGTTTCTCCCTCTTACCTCAGAGCTGAGGGGAGAAGAAACTGTTAACTCTTTCCTAGGTCTGGTTTTAGTGCTTTCAGAGTAGTTTGTCTTTTACTTCAAAGGGAGGTAGATTAAAACTACGCAAACTGCTTTTAATCGAAATGGGTTCTAAGCTCTCTGCACAGGAAAGAGGCATATATTCCCAAGTCCTAGATACCTTAAATAATGGGAAAGTTAAAGTGTCTAAGGGGAAACTGAAGTGGTTTGTTCGATGGTTGTCTTTTTATCTGCCTCAGATTACCCAACAGAATGTAAATTCTGTCTCTGCCCGGAAAAAAGTGGGAGGATTATTAACCTCCATAGTTGAACAGGGAGACAAAGTTGCATCTCAGCTTAGCCCGGTGTTCCTTTTAATTCATAAAGAACTAAAAGAAAGATATGAAAGAACAGCCACGGCAACCCCCTCTCCCACCGTTTTTCCTACCCTTTCTTCAATCTCCTCTGCCCCTGAGCTGGGAGAGCCATGTGGGGCAGCCCAAGAAACGCAGGGGGCCTGGCAAGAAAGCCACTGTTCCCCTGGTCCCTCGCTTCCCTCTCAGCACCCTGGCTCTATCAACGGTGCGCAGGCTGACAGAGAACTTTCCCTGGATCCCTCTTTCCCAGCTGGTGTACCTAAAATTTTGTGTTTTGCTAGCCCTGAAAATAAACCCCCTTATCCCGAAAATGGAGGGGGCCACGTGGCCAGGACTAATAATGGCGACGGCCATGCGGTGGAGCCCCCATCATACCCTTCTCCTTCCCACAATCCCTTTCTCCCACTCGTCCCCTCCCCCAGCCCTTTCCGGTCCCACAAGCCCTTCCTCACCCCAGGCAGCACCTCCCCCTTCCCCATGTTCCCGCCCTGCATGACATCACACTGCAACCCCGCCTCCAAGTGCTGCAATCATGGTTCCCACGGTTGCTCCACCCCCCCAGACAACTCCATCCCTCTTCCTGTTTCCCATGCCCCCCCCCCCCCAATTCGCACAGGGGTGGGGCCGGGGCTGATGGGGGTGGGGCTGGTGGGAGGGGTGATGGTCCCAAGGGTTCCCATGGGGGTGGGATCCCGGCAGGGGGGTGATCTTCCCAGCAGCTCCCAAGAGGGCAGTGGGGCTGGGGGAGAGGGTGGGGGGAAAAGTGAGCCCCCAGCCAGTTCCCATGGAACAGGAACCAGTTCAAAAAGCCCTAAAGATCAAAACCAAGGAAAAGAAACAATACCCATAGCTGCCCCTGTCACAGATACTGGTACGAGAAAAACAGTTAGACGTTACCAGCCCTTCTCTCAATAAGATATGAAGGAATTATGCAAGAACCAAATACAATTTGGCCGAGATAGTGAGATCTTTAAAGAGATGATGAGAGCTACTTTAACATCTGCTGAGTTAGTGCCAGCAGATCTCAAATATATTTTCCGGTGTCTCCTTGCACCCTCAGAGTTTGATCTCTGGGAAAGCACCTGGAAAAAAATCTTTGAGGGGACCCCTACAAGAGCTTAAGCAAAACATCCAGGGTGCAAAAGATCCAGAACACAGGGATATCACTTACGGACATCTATGCGGTGAGGGGCAGTGGGCTAACGCTGCGGACCAGAGTATTATCAAAATTCATTCTAGATAAAGTCTGTAACATTGCAGGAAAGGTTTTTAACCAATTGCCAACAGCTGAAATAACTGGTAGCTATGTCAATATTAAACAATGTGCCTCAGAAAATTCCTTGCAGTTTATCGACCGGCTTCGAACACAAATAGAAAGACAAGTACAAGACCCAATAGCACAGGCAGAATTAATCAAGGAGATGGCTCAGAGGAATGCCAACGAAGCCTGCTGCAGGGTGAACCTAGCACTGCCTATTGACCCTTCACCCACACTACCACAAATAATTGAAGCATGTACCAAGAAAGCAGAACTGTTCAGCACACCAGAGAGAAAGCCTGGATCAGCCAACCCAAAGACTGTAGCAGCTGTGCCACCAGAAAGGAAGTTGCAACAAATGTCTCCAAGACAACTTCAACACATCATCTGCTTCCAGTGTAAAAAGCCTGGGCACTTTGCCAAGGACTGTCCCCAAAGCCAGCAGAAAAAAAAAAAAAAAGAATGAAAAAGATGGAACTACCAACAATCAAAAAAACTAGGACCAGAGCGCGAGCCCGTAACATGCTGTGACATAAACGCAGCAGGCCCCACTGTGCAAAAAGACTCTCTCTTAACAAAAAAGGGGGAGAAAGGGAAGCTGGGTGTGGGGCAGCAAAAAGATAAAAATAAGGAATGTTTGTCTAATGAAGCTTGGCAGCCTCTTGGGTGTTTCAAGCTTGTAACTACAGAGGCTTTCCATTTCAGATCTGCCCACTGGACAGTCATTGAAGTGGACTTGCCAGAGGAATCACAAGATTTAACGGTAGATCACACAGGACTGAACAATGAGGATTTTGTTATTGGGGAACAGCGCACACACCCATGGAGATTGAGATTGCTCCCATGACCATTAAGGGAAACATGCCTAAACTCATTCTCCTGGCACATTGCCCTCAACCGCCCTTCTATCTGGCCAAGCAGCAAATCATCACCCAGGCCATTTCCACTCCAGTGGGAGTCCCAGTAGATGACAAAACACCTGTCTACTGGGCAGAAGTGGTTGGCGAGGACAAACCCATAATGGGATGCAACCTGACCTGTGGGACAGACCATCATAACATGGAAGGTTTACTTGACACCAGATCACATTACAGTTATACCCAAAAAGATGTGGCCATCTGTTGCAGTGCATTAATTGGGTTTATACTGTATTTCATTTTGGGTTTTGTAATGTTTCTTCTGTTCCCTGGAAAGTGTATCACATGGTTTGTCCCTAATTGGCCCTGCCCATCCTCCCACACCGGAATGGAACCCAACCCAGCTCTGTTCCACTCCCAACTTGTCCCTAATTGGTGCTTTCCACTAGGCCCTGCCCCCTAGATAAAAGCCCTGGGAGGAAGAGGGGGCAGTCTCTTTGCATCGGGATGGGGACAGGGAAGGAGCTACTGGGATATGGACTAAATAAAGCCATAAAAAACCCCAGACAAAGAGCAGACTCTTGCCTTTTGCCATCAACAGTCACCTGTTGTCTCAAAAGAACCCCAACAGCTGGTGCCCAAATGTGAGGCTCAAAGCCACAAGGGGCTCCCAGAAGGCTCGAAGAACCACGCATGGAGCACATGGCCAAGGAATCTCACGCAGGTACGTGAGTCAGTAGCCCACCCATGCAGAGACAGACCCGTCGGGCTTGGCGTTCACTGTGGAGTCTCCAAAACACAGGATTCTACAGGCCAGGGCTGCAGTTTTCTCCTTTGGACTTAAAGAACCCGTCAGAGTGCTGCAAAGAAGCCCCCCAAACGTCAAGCTACTCCCAGAGAAAGTGACCACATGTTCGTGGAAAGGTGACCTTGGGAACCAAGACTGGAAGCTCTTTTTGCACCAAAAAGTGTCAGTCTCCGGCAAAAGGAGTGATTGGGAAAGAAAGGAAAGGAACGCTGGATTTTTGGTGAGTACCACTTTTGGTTTTCTAAGGGAAAATCTTTTTCAGAGGCCGTGTTCCTCAGGGAAAAGGTTTTTTTCTCTTTCGGGGAAGATTTTTGCTTTCAGAGTAAACCTTCAAAGTGCTTTAATAGCACGTTTCTTTTGGCAGCCTTGCAAGTGTGGAAAAGGAAACTCTTTCCCCTTCTGGCTTTTTTTTTCTCTCCACCGAGGTTTTTTTTTTCCTTTTGGTTTCTCAGTCACAGTTAAAGAGGACACAGAAACTCAAAATCTGAGCTAAAAATGGGTGCTAGGCTGTCTGTGTCTCAAAAAAAGAGTCTGTTATCAACAGTGAATTAAAAGTGCTAAATGGCTTTTTTAGAAGAACAGAAATGAACCTGAACTGCTTCAAGAAAATATTATGCCAGCTGTTTTTCTGTAGTATAGTGTTTAAGGAAATTAAGAGTTTGATATCTGCAGAGATGTAGCTCTCAAAGGGTGCTGAGGGCCATCCCCTCTGTGAGTGGATGGTCTTCTAGATTCTGTTCAGTTTGGAATGGCAACATTTAGCTCTGGGACTCGAAAACCTGCTTCATATGGCCTAGCTTGTGCAGATCTCTGGCGCATATCAACCCTGTGCTGGCTTCAGGCACAGCCACAAGCCAAAACTGACTCCTGGTCCATACATATTCAGAAAAGCAAATGGGTTGTTCCTGAAGGAGAACATCACAATATTCTTACCTTCCTTCTTGTGAGTACACTGAGATTATAATACTGCAGTTTTTAATGCCCAGAATTGCTGGAATAGTTTTGCAAAATATGATATTTTGAATAATACAAGGGGGAAAAAAAATCAATTTTATTTTATTTTTATCCTACATAATAAACTGTGCTGTATTTTAATTGTATTTAAAATATGAGATACACGTGTGTGTGCGTGCATGTGTGTGTGTATATATATATGTGTGTACATATATATGTGTGTGTATATATATATATGTATAATTTGGCCAGATTTTTGAAATTTCATTTGCCATATATTATTGGAACTCTCTAAAGAAACAGTTGATGGCTTTCAATATCACTGGGGGACACAAACAAAACAACAACAAAATTATAGGCAGCTAAAGGTGGGCTTGTTTACTGCATAAGCCATGTTTCAGACATAATGAAACACTTTTTTAAGCTATAAGCCCCAAACTTCCCTTGAGATTATCAATTAAATCAGTGTGAGGAAAATTTTCTCCATTAAGAAAGATGAAACAAGGATAAGATGTGATTACAGCTGCCATCGCAGTACTTCAGTGGGCTTCAGTCTGACCTCTTTAAGGGTAACAAAGGTAGTTGTGGGTTGGCTTTAATCACATTAGAAGAGTGGCTGAGTCAGATATCTGAAAACAAAATAGTAAGTATCAGGAAGAAACAGATTAAAGAATCTATCTAATATGGGCAAGGGGAAGTATTGACATAAAATGTTAACATTTAGATATATCACAGAATCATTTAGGTTTGAAAAGACCTCCAAAATAATCAAATCCAATCACCATTTCATCAATTAGCACTCATCAATGGCACTATGTCCCACATCCAGTCACTTCTTGAACACCTTCAGGGAAGGTGACACCACCACCTCCCTGAACAGCGCATTGCAATGTTTAACAACCCTTTCATGATGAAATTCTTCCTGATGTCCATCCTGAATCTCCACAGTGAAGATCGAGGCCATTGCCTCTTGTCTTGTCACTGATTTCCTGGGGGAAGAGGCTGAGCCTCACCTGGCTACACCCTCCTTTTAGGCAGCTATAGAGAGCAAGAAGGGTGCCCCTGAGCCTCCTTTTCCTCAAGCTAATCACCCCCAGCTCCCTCAGATGTACCTCATCAGACTTATTTACTATGCTTCACCAGCTTCTCTGTCTGCTCTTCTGTGGGCTCTGTCCAGCCCCTCAATGCCCTTCTTTTCGTGAGGGGCCCAGAACTGAACACAACACTCAAGCTGTGGCTTCACCCAGTGCAAATACAGGAGGACAGTCTCTGCTCTGGTCCTGCTGGACATACTATTGCTGATGCAGTCCAGGATGCCATTGGCTTTCTTGGCCACCTGGGCACAGGGCTGGCTCGTGTTTGCACAGCTGTCAATCAGCATTCCCACATCCTTTTCTGACAGACCACTTTCCAGCCAGCATCCTTATTGCTTTTGAAAATGTTTTTTGTATCAAGAAATCTATTTTCTTCAGTAAAATGTCTGCTTCTTAGACTGTTTGAGGAAAATCAAAATGCTTCTTATTGAATTAAATAAATCTTAATTAACTTCCAACAAAAAATATCTAACCTTTAGATTAAAAAATCCTTTTTCCACACAACTATACATACAGTCTTGCATCTTCCTCCTTCTGTTTCATGTTTTTCATAATCCACTTGCAGGGGTGTTTTTGTGCATTATTTGGGTTTATATTGTATTTAATTTTTATATTGGGTTTTGTAATGTTTTTTTCTGTACCACCCTGTTCCCCTGGAAAATGTATCCTCACAAGGTTTGTCCCTGCTCCTCCCCGCCCATCCCCCACACTGGAATGTAATCCAACTCTGTTCCTCTCCCACTTTATCCCTGATTGGGTAGTGGCTTGTCCCAGCCTCTAGCCCCACACACCCCCCCCCCCCCCCCCCCCCCAATCCCAATAAAAGCCGGGAAGAGCACATGGAAAAACATTTTGGTTTGGGGACAGGGACTGAGACTGGGCTCCAGACCCTGCGGGGGCAGGACCACAGAAGAAGGACTGAATAAAGCCCTGTTTCCTCCCGGACCAAGGGCAGACTCTTTGCTTTTGCCATCGACAGGGGCCTGCTCTCTCTGAAGGACAAGGTCCACAGCCTCTCCAGGATCTTTAAGGCCCTGGGAAAAATCCTTCCAACTGTGGTTTGTCTCTCAAGCTAGCCAAGACAAAAACAGAGCCGAGGGGCTCCAAGAGAGAGAGAGAGACAGGACAGGGGAAGAATAGAACAAGATCCAGTTTCTGCCCTTAACTTTTAAACACCAGTGATTTCTTGGTTTTTTGTTTTGTTTTGTTTTTCTCTATTGTTCGATTGCTTCCTGAATTGCAGCATGACAGCATAAATCTCCCACTCACAAAAGCAAACGCCAAAGTTGACAACATCATCATGTCTAAGCACAAATAGAAATAATAATATAGTAAGAGCCGGCCAGTTTCTATATAACAGGTTAGTAGCGGAGTGCTGCAGTGAGGAGTCCTCCTATAGTGCAAAGGATTTGCTGTATTTGAAATAATTTTATGGAAATTATTTTGCACATTTTCTTTATGGTGGTGACATTTTCTGCTGGCAACTCTCTTCCTACTTTTGTGTGAATTAGGAGCTGAGTCTGAGTTTTAATAAACCAGCACAATAACACAATCAAAACACATTCTAGGGATGATTTAAGAGGGGTCTCCTCAGAATCAAGGGCTGTTTAACCATGCCAAAATTATTTTCCTTCCCCATACATTGTCTAAAGATGTTTTTTCTCTCCTCATGGCTGAGGTCTATGTATGTTTTAATTTTGTTTCAAGGAATATCCAGACTGAGCTAGGTTGTGTAATGACTGTGTAAGATATGTGAAAGCTATACAAATGTGCCAGAGACGTCCCTGTAATTATTCTGGTGTGTACTGAGGAGGTATGGTTGTGCCTCTTACAGTGCATCTTCTGCCACATTTTTGCCACTTCTCGGTTGTGAAGCAGAAGATAGTATGGCAGCATTTGCATTAAAAAGTGTTGCTTATACAGAATCAACTATGATGTTGTTTAGCCATAGCTATACCTATTCTCCCACTATAGCTTTTTTGTGAAAACCATTTCTTCTTGTCAATTCTATTCATCACAATCCCTTTTACTCCCAGAGAAATTAATCCAGAAAGAAAGGATCATGGATTGGCCCACAATACTGGCAGTATATTCCTATGTCTATCTATTTTTAGATGATATTTAGGAAATATTTCCATTTCTTCACTGTCCTCAAAATACTGGAGTGAAGAAAGGAAATTAGACAGAGGTGCCTTGGCAAACATCAATGAGTGACCATGACTGCAGTGCAGTAAATTTAAATAGTGTTTCTTTCTAAACCTTAAGCCAGAATTGGTGACAGCTTTTCTTATTCAGATTAAACAAGGCTAGAATTCTTGTTTGAAAGACAGTATTCAAAAGGCTTTGTTTGTTTGTTTGTTTGTTTGTTTGTTTGTAATTCAGCTGTATTTGAAACACGTAGACACAGGTCTGTCTGTGGCTTCTGGGGCAGCAGTGAAAATAAATCATGCCTATAATAATCTGTACCTTTGTCCTTTTTTATGTCCAATTAAAAATAAATATTGCACCCTCTTACACAAATAAAATAATAAACCTTGGGGTTTTTTGGGTTTTTTTTTTTGAAAACTCTTCTCAAAAGTTCAGTGTTTTCTATCACATCTGGTTTAGCTCTCACTGAGACAGATGATTTTTTTGTTTGTGTTATTGCTTTGGAGGTTTGGGGGGGGGGGGTGTTTGTTTGTTTGTGTTTTTTTTTAATTTTTTGCAACACAGAATGACATGCAGGCTTTCCTGTAAAATTTGAGGTACAGAAAATATTATTGTAATTTTATGTGATCCAATATCTTAACAATGAGAACTGGAAATTCTGTTGCAATCAAAATATCATAACAGACATTAGTTTTTGTTTCTTCTGAAAACTCTTGCCCTTCTGATACAAGTACATTCACCACAAGAAAATGTATAAAAAGAATAAATTATTCATTTTTAGATAAATCTAACTGGTTTGATACAAAGTGCATATTTTTATGAGCTTCTGAGCTTTACAGACTATGTTCTAAGAACAGGAAAGAAACAGTAAAATATGTTAGCTTTTTTCACGGACAAAATAGATTCTATCAGTACTCTTTGCTTTTGAAAAGATATTTTGAAATTTCACATCAAAATCTCTTTTGGAAAATTAATGAGGTAATCTACCTCTGCTTCATCTTGGTTTAAATTGGTTGGTTTGTTAGTTTTCTTGGCCTTCATTTTTTTTCCCTGAATACTATATAAACAAGCTTTTTACTAAAATTGTCCGCAAAATCAAAGTTTGCTAAATAAATATACATAAATTTTACTTTCAATTTTTATTCAGATTATTAAGTGATATTCTTTATTTAAATTAAGATTTTTTTTTTATGCAAAATATTCCCTTTAACTATTTTGTTTGTTTGCTTTCTATATCCCTACACAATTATTCCCTACTTTGAGGCAATAATATTCTGTTAGTACTTTTTGCAAGAGAATACCCTCAATGACAATACTAATGTTTTTGTATTTCCCCAAAACACCTTTCAAGCAATATTTAAGAAGTTTTCATCTAACTGAATAGAGGAAATTTAATAGACCTATTCTTGTAAATGTTTCTTTGGATAGATGGGAACCAAACAAGGCATCCAGGAATGTTATTGGAAAAATTCTCCAGGCTGGAAGTCTTTATTTTTTTGCCTACCAAAGAGTTAATCCATAATCATTTTGTGGATAACTATAACAAGAAACAAATCCATTGACATAAAGGAGTATCAGGGGAGAGGGGAGAGGAAGGGCAAAAAAGTTATATTTTTTTCCCTTGATATATTTTCCATTCCTACTTGGCACTTATGTTAGTGCATTAAATTTGCATAAGCAGCATTAACATCAAATCAGTAGTCCACTCTTTATATGAGAAGCACTTCCATGAATTTATCACAATGGAACTTCTTTTCGGTACATTTTTTTGCCAAGGTGCTCATGTATAATTTACTCTCATCCCCTGCTTCTCCCTTGTACTTGTTCCTTTTCATCTTTAGACTTCAAATCAGTAATCAGTGAATTTACTCTGCACCAGATTTTCATGTGACCATCTTACTGTAGACAGTCACAAAGCTCTATACTTACAAACTGTATTTTGCTATGTACCAACTCACCCTGAATTAGAAAAAAAAAACAGTTTTAAGAATAATTCTGGGTATACCTAGAGTGAAGTGCCTGCAGCATGTGCAAACAATACAAGTACACTCTTTGCTCTTTGCCTCAGGATATTGGTAGCACAACTGCAAGAAGACCCACGCAGTAGACACCCACATTCTTATTTTGCAGTTATTCTGAACCCTATATTATCACAGCTGTAACACCATCTCATGAGTCTGCTTCTTCAAGGGTGGTTTCATCGTGTCTTGGCATGAAATAGTCAGTGACTGCAATATAAGCTTCACCATCAATAATGAAGACACTACAACTAGGGATTTGTGTTGAGGTGCATAGTGTTTTAGACATATCAGAGAGAATAACTGATGTCAGAGAGAACAGCTGCTCCTACAGGTCAAGCGAGGCATAGAGAGGAATTTTAAAAACTGCCACCATGAAATAAATATTGGAAAAAAATAATAAAAATGTCTTTTTTCATTCCTTTCACACCAGAGTTCCATTCCTGGTGCTCGAAGAGCTTTAACAGGTAAAAGACTAACAACAGAACTGAATATTTAAATACCAAAATTATCACTTCACCTGGTTATTTTCTGGGGGGAAGCTGAGGTATTCCATCACATTCAGCTTCAGCTCTCAGCTTTTTAGAACTTTCAAGAGAGTGGAGAATTTGAAAGAAGAGAGAAGAAAAGTGACTTTGTCATCTCTTAAAGTTCTTTCTCTCAGTGCAATGCCCCAGGCCAATAAAAAAGAAAATGACCACGAGACTCTGGAATATGATGAAAATCTGAGCACTGATCCAATATTATTTTTGAAGATGCTCTGGAAAACACACTTTTGACTCCTCTACCCACTTCTTAACCTCATAAGTAGGCTAATGCTAATTAAAATTCCTGTCATCTGTAGAATTCCATTCGTAAAAGCACAATAAATACTCAAAAACCTTTTCTTTCCCTTTCCATAGATTTATTCTTATCTTCAGAAAGATTGTTGTGCTCAGGAAATATACCCAGATTTCGATGAAACACTGAAAGAAATTGTAGCAATTGATTAGAAGTTTCAAGGACTTCTGTGTTTCCTGTGGCTTTAATTTTTGTCTTCTAGCATTTCATTCTGTCTCCTTACAAATTCCCACAAATTTGAATATGCCTGAAATTATTTATTTACCCCTGTGAACTAGTTATCATACTGCTGAGATTATACTGCTTGTGAGGGCTTGTACTGAGCAAATATTTAATTAAATTATTGTTATTTCACTAACAAGAATGAAAAAAAATAAAAGAAAAACAAATCCCAAACTCATTTTTGATGGCCTTAAAAGCAAACACCTTAGAGATTTTAAACAGCTATTACTTTACTCAACTTCATCCTAGTCCCCAAGGAAAGCTCTGCTTTTCTTGACAACTAGAGGTCCTGGCTTATAATAAAACCAATAGGTTTCCAGCGTCTTTGGATTTCCTGATTACAGAAATTCAGTGCAATCATTTTTCATTTTATCAAAATCAGAAGTGAGGGAAAAAATGTCTTCTTCTGCAGAAGCTTTCAGGACTGCCCAGGAGGGGTTTGGAACATGGACTCTGTCAGCAGAGATGTAAGCCCAAGGCACTGTCCAGGCAAAAGAAAACTGTTGGTGAACATTTCTGCAGATGAAGCTGCAGCACAGTACCTATGAGCAATTCCTTACGTGCCCATCTAAGCATCTCCACATATTTCAACAGAATTCTCATCACAGAGTGGGGCTGAGCTATGGATTACCCACTTCTTTCCTTCTACAAGTCAGAAACATAACTGACTGGGGCTTAGATACATTATTTGATAGAGAGGCACAACACCATTAAGCCTGCGCAGGGAACCAGATGATGCTGATGAACTGCTGTCTACTTTGTATGAGTCTGGGATGATGTGATTCATTCCAGAACATGCTTATTCTTATTTCATATGTTGAATATCCCAATATGGGCTGGTGCACAGCATGTAATTATCTGTTTTCAACTGTAGATATAGTGTGCTCCACTCTCTTACAAAAATCAGAGAGTAAGAGCAGAATACTTACTTAAAAACTGTCTTTCTCATTCAAACCTAAAAGCTTTTATGATCAATCCTCTTTCTTTACCCAGAGCATTTAAATCTCTTCCATCATTATAGCTATCATTCTGTTATGTCAGAATAACAGTTAAACTAGTTTAAGTAGAACAAAACAATTTTGAATTACACTGGAATTTGCAAAAGTCTATAATATCAGACTCTTATTGCAGAAAAATTGTGGGGTTTTTTGGGGGGGTGCCTACGTGGGGAGGAAGAAGCTGTAGTTTTCTTTGCAAACTGTGAGTGTGAATAATTATTTTATCATATGGCAAATGCACTTCCATTCTATGGAAAGTAAATAACACATTATAAACCAAACAGTTACTATAGTAGAAATAGTATAGTAAATAATTAATAGCCAATCAATACCAAAGAAATGTTCTGCAACACTGCCTGGTAGCTGTCAATGATGTGAAAAAACTGTGAATGATCTGAAGTTCTTTCACAGTGTTCTGCAGATCCTGAGTAATTTCTCTTAATTTAGTGACTTCACTGCATTTAGAACAAGGCAAAGTTCCATGCCTAGAGGTTGTTCTCCCCACCAATTCACAGTTTAAAGCATCACTGAATCTGCTTTCAACTTTTGATGTTTGTAGTAAAAAAATGGCCTAATGTTACCTCAACAGCTAATGCTGGCCACACAGTTATGACAACAGAAGAAAATTCATGGTTACCATATTGAAAGTAGCAAGAGTGAAATGTTCTACTTATAATTGTCCATCTCTCAAAAGCAACTTGTACATTACCAACTTATTTATAAATCCAGCACTGGCTTGGAATATTTCTTTCACTCTGAACAAAATTTTAGTCTGTTTCTTCCCTTAGGAACTGTAGAAGAAGTATTTGTTGCCACAGTTTTCTTAAGTACTTTGAGATCTAACTTGCTGCAGCCAGAGGTACCACGATAAACCCTTCCTGGCTACTGTGTGGATCCAGGAGAGCTCAAGATCACAAACCAGTGAAAAAAGACTGTGACTCGTTTTGAACTTTTCATTTACTATTGACTTTCTAATAAGCAATCCTATGCAAGGGTAAAGTTTATCTGACTTCTTACCACTGTTTGGAAAGCATAAGACGTTTTCAGTAAAATAACCACAGAACCTCTGTGATGCTCTCAGGGTCATCGTCAGCATTCGCCTGACTATTTGTTAACAGCTGAGACAAGGTAACAGGATCTGGCCAGACAAGAGCAAGAAATGTGTCAAACACTTTTTTTCCCATTTACAATAAATCCACATGCCAATTTAAACAGGGAATTACTTGAGAAACTTATTGAAGACTGTGTGAAGCAAGCCTTTTTGGAAACAAAGCCTGGAAGAAAATTTATGCAAGATAAAGTAAGGAGACTCTTTGCACCCAAAAGCTAATGATATTATAACTAATAAATCAGGTGCAGCTTTGTTTATTTGGTGGTTGTTGCTTTCTCTTTTGTCTGAAGAGAGTCAAAATTAAGAAAAAAGTAGAAGAGAAAAATGTTAGTAGTATTATTAAAGAAAAAGGTACTAAATTCTAAGAGAAAATGGGTTCTCACAAGACAGCAAAAGAAATGATGAGTGAACAATGGAAATTTCAAGTCAGATAATAAAGCTCAGGGAATGAGAAAAGCCAGTTATTAAAGAGTAATAATTGATGGCCCAGCGTTGAAATGTAGTATCTTACAATGTGAATGAGTGCTGCTTCAAATAAAATCTATGGAGAAAATATAGCATAAAATTCAAACTTAAATCAGAAAAAGAAAGCTGTGCAGGATTAGTGATCAAGGAGAGGTAGAGAGCAGCAAGCAAATAACAAGAGACTGCAAGTATATTCATATTAAATACTTTAAACACTGTTAAAGAAATTATCAGGAAAAACAAATAAATAATATAAAAATAAAAATAAGCCTAAGGCTCACTGAAGGATAAAGGATAGACTGACCTAAATTAAAAGCAGAAAGAGTGCTACAGACCACCCCTAAGGTGGAGTAGCTGAGGTTCTTGTTAATAAATCCCTTGGGGTGGGTTAGAGTGATAGTACACTGAATGACTAGTATTTATACATACATATATATATTTATATAGATGCAGAGAGATGAGAAAAACAGAGATGTAGATATATGTAGACAGATAGATATACATGGCAGGTCTCTTTTAGAACAATTTGCAATGGAAAGGAGGTTTATAGCCACATTGTTTATTGTCTATAGAAATATAACAACATAAAAATATAAAGAACATATATGTATAAGGAAATGTATGTATAAGGAAAAGTAAGAGAAACAAAGGACAAGAGTAGATAGGGAAGAGGGAAGATAACACCTCCCATAGATCAAACAAAAATATTTCATTGTTGTTATTTTCATGTCAGTTGGTCAAAGTGATGGTCACAATCTTGATCCAGCAGGGGTGGGGTAAGCCCATGAAACAAAAAGTTCAATGGGTTCAGGTGGGAACACCCAGCAATCTCCCCTGGAGATTAGTTTTTTAACGGTCTGGTACAACACTATGGATCCTGTGCAGTGTTCTGGTGGAAAGCCCCAAAAATGAGCCTGTGAATTCTTTGGGGACCTTTGATAGTGGCATGCCATCTGTCCCATAACTTGGGGTGACCTTTGTTTGACTAGTGATAGACGCATGAACAGTTTCTTCCTTTTACACAATTTAGAGTGTGATTTTTTCTGTCAGGATCTGTTCAGACAGAATGTACTAATCAGATCTCACCTTTGCCAGGCCTGAAATCAGTGCCATCCCATCTCAAACTTTTTGTGCTTATGCTGAGCTCCTGCTGTGATGGCTTATCTTGTGGCTTACCTTCCATCTGCGGCCTTCTCAGCTCTTGAGATAGACAACTATGCTCTTTAACTTCAAGGGCAAAGCAGGTTTATGGTAAAATTGAACATAGAAGAGAGAAAAATGGAAAACAAAGGTGCAAAAAATATTATTTTAAAACTAGGGACTTGAAAAAGATGCTTCTGTGAAAAAACATCTCTATTATGTAGGCAAGGCTGTTGACATTCCCAATAACCCATGCATGAAATGCTGTTGTTTAACAACCACTTGAAGACAGAGGGTACTTAGTGTGGGCAAGATATAGTTTCACCCAGACTCTGGTTTCTGGCTGAATATCTCTGTGTCCTTTGTGGCAAGTACATAAGAGCCACCTTCTCTTCTGTACTGATAAACAGAATTTGATAGCTCAAATTCTTATTATAGCTTATCTGAGAAAAAACAATGCTTCTGTGCTATTATTTATTTGCACTGTGCTGCTGCTCTTAACAGTAACACCAACAATATTTAAAGTGACAATTCAGTGCAATAATGAGTACAAAGCAGGTATTCACTTGTTTTAATACTAGTTTTTCTTCAGTTTTAAGTTCTTCATCAATTTCCCCTCTCTTGTCTCACATCACACTCCCATTTCACACAAAGAACATCACCAGTCACGACAACTGTTTTATTCAGTTCTTTAGCAATGAGGGGCAAGAGTCCTCACTGCTTTCAGAAATAAACTTCAGAAACAAACTTTCCCAAAGCTTTCCCATGTGAAAAAGTTGAATTGTGAGCAGTCATCCTTGTAGGAAAGTATATGACTAAGTTATTACTGATAATAATACTGGGACAGGGCAACAAATAGAGGTCTAATACTTCATTTTTGTCATCACAATTTTTAGGCAGATTTGCAAGCCAAATCCTTTTACCACAACTGAGTATGAAGCTAGGGGCTCTTGTGATGGGCTGCATGGTCTCACTAGTCACTACCTGTTTTCTTCTCCTGCCCTCACTTATTGTTAATGTGCTTTATTTTGTAGCAACACCCAGTGGTCCCATAGGTGGGACCATTGCTTAGAGGTGTATAAGACACAGTTTGGTAATGAATTTTAAAAACAAATGCTCTGTGCACTGTTGTTTAACAGAGGAACATCATGTGATTTCAGAGGTGTTTAGTTTTAGTATTTTCAGAGGTGTTTAGTTTTAACATTTTGCAGGGAATCAAGGAACACCAACAAAAACTATAGCTACCTTTTGATTCATCCTTTTCTATCTCCCTCCCAACACCAACTTCCACAGGGACCAGTACATCATAAATGAATATTCTTCTACCAAGTAAAAAAGTTACTGTACACCTTAATATTTCTATGGCAGTGAGATGAAATTATACTATTTATCTAAAATATCTTGTGCAATTCTTGCATAGCTGAATTTTTTTAGAAGAAAGATAACTTACAAAACATAAATTATTCCGTAGGCCAAGAAAGGACTTTTACATCCTAATTTTATGAGTTGCATAAAGTCAGTGTTCACCACACAATTCCATCCTCCTCTGCTGCATTTGCTTCATCTGTTTTGATGGTTATGATGACAATTCTGAGGACATGATTATTGTAAATCATTAGTGCACTGTGTTGTATCAGCCTGCTGTTACTTTTAAACAGCAGTTCCAAGAAATATGAAAGAAGACCACATTCAGTAGCTATCAATTAATTCTGGATATATCTGGTTTAACTACAAGCATTCATAACTGTTCCAGTGATGAACCACTAACACTGATAAGTGTTCCACTACAAATTCCTTCTCCACTCTCTTCTCCAAGTGGAAAAAATAACAGGTCTTTTTCAAGACATCAAATCCTTTGAGTTGTATTACTACAAAGATAGGTGAGTTCAAAATTTGCTTTCTGCAGAGGTTTACTGGACAACTATTAACTTAAAAATAATAATAATCAATAAATTCTGGGTTGAAATAATTAGATTAGATAACTCAAGCAGACATTGAGCTACTTTCAGAGTTCCAATGAAGTAAAAAGGCTGGTTTAATTAATAGTATAATATTTTGTATTATTTTTTACTAGCACCAAGGATCTTAAAGATGTGGAGTTCAATTTTAGTGTTTGGAACCTAAACAATATTGGAGTCTGGCTTTGCTACTTGTTCTCACACACAAAGCGAAAGCAACAAATCTCCAAAGAGTTCTGCTCTTCTAGAAACACAAATAGCATAAGAAAGTGGCAGTTTCTATTCTCTCAGAAACTGGTGTTGAAGAAGGAAACTAGGCTATTGCTAAATCTGATTTTTGTGAGTGGAAGATAAAAGGGGTTTGGGACCAAAAGGATTACATTTTGCTGCTCTGGGACAAAGTACATTTGATTGGTTTATTTCTGCTGTGTTAACAGCACTGATACAGTGTCTGAGGTTTTTTATGAAGATGTTTCTAGAAGACTAAAGCCTATCCCAGGGAAAAAAACCCCATTTTTAAATTTACTTGTATTACATGTCAGCATCAGTATTGCTCCTGTCTGATGCAATACACAAAGTAATCAGTAAGTCAGGAAGGTAGGATATTATTCAAGGTGGAATTCCTAAAGGTACGGGAGCAGACTTTCTCCATGTGCTGAAAGATGAGCTTTTGCTTAAAATGGCATAGTACAAGTTGCTTTGAATGGTCTTAAATAGTAACATTCATTAGAAAAAAAGGGGTTTGGACATGGAGATGTCAATGGTTTGCAGAATGAGATGCTACTGCTGTTATTACTAGCATTAGTACTAGTATTGTTATAACAAAAATATGGAGAAAGAAGGAGCTATCTCC
Source organism: Hirundo rustica (assembly GCF_015227805.2). Lineage (NCBI taxonomy): Eukaryota > Metazoa > Chordata > Aves > Passeriformes > Hirundinidae > Hirundo > Hirundo rustica. Next base: position 68,892,824 of record NC_053488.1, read on the forward strand.
ACTTCTTTGGTTTTCCACTACAAGCATATGAAGTTTTTTCTTACAGCTCTGCCTACAGTGCCTACATATTTAAAGAAAACAATGAACTAGATTTCTGTGCTGTAGCAGGTTTGAGGGTGGAATAGTTAAAGAGATACAATGAAATCAGTGCAATGTGGGCATCTCACTAATCAGTGAAAAACTGTAGTATATTCCCTTGGGCATTGTTGAAAGCCACATCTACAACTGTTCACTGATTACTTTAGTTCCTTTGTATGGTTTCTAATAAAAAAAAAGGGATTTTTATTCTTTGCCTTGCTTCTTAGCTGTGTTTTTATAGTGTTTGCATTAGTGGTTACTACCTATAATGGTTATTGTCCATAATTCACATGATATTATTTTTATCCCCCTAACAGGATAAACGATGCCATACAAGAAAGCATGAGGATGTGGTGAAGCCTTATGAGGAAGGAATGGTCACATCAAGTAAATGTTGCCCAATTCCTTCCTGACAAAATATATATTTAAAAAACAAAACAAAACAAAACAAAACAAAACAAAACAAAACAAAACAAAACAAAACAAAACAAAACAAAACCCTCCAAGACATAGAAGTTCTGGGGGAAAAAAAAAAAAAAAAAAAAAAACCCTAAAAAAAAAAAAAAAAAAAAAAAAAAAAAGAGTCATTTCTGTCCAGATTTCATTTCTACAATAACTATTACATTCGGACCATGATCATAATTTAGCTACATTTCTTTGATTTTCCAAATTACTGCATTTGGTACATAATAATCCCCACAACATGATAAATAACATAGAAAACCAAATAGAACTGGCAGTGATGATTGTGTACACAGGACCATGAAGTATCTTCTTAAACTTTTTGTAAAACTATTTTTCTTGGTTTGAAAGACAGGTAGCTGCTAGGGAGGGACGGGGTCTCTCTGGGAATGGGGAATTTCAATCTACTCCCTACAACTTATTTTAATTTAGAAGATTAAAGAGGCTTTTCAGGCAGGGCTATGGGGAAAGGAGTAACAGTTCTTTACTAGTAAGTATAACAAGGCAAACAAACAACAACTACAGCATTAATAACAAACAGAACCAGGAACCTCGAGGGGCTTTGTTTCACAAAGCCTGGGGCAGTCTGATTCCCTGAGAGCACCAAGCTGGAACGGTGGAAACTCCCGGGCTGGTGGCTGGAATGGCAGGGTGTCCCCCGCAGGCAGGGGGGTGTCCTGGCAAAGTGAGCAGTGCTGAAGGAGCCGTGGTGGCTGGACAGGGCTGACCCAGCTCCAGCAGGGCAGGAGAAGGGGCTCAGAATTCCTGGGCACACGAGCAGATGATGGTAGATTTCCCAGGACCGGACTTTCTGTTGACAGTGGACTCCTCTCGCAGCAAGCAGCAGCCTGACCGTCCTCTCCAATGCCGAGAGCAAGAAGAAACCCCCAGCTCTCCCAGCCCTGTGCTTTTCCCTCCCCCAAAACTCGTGTGATCCTCCCCCTCTCAACTTTTGGCCCAGTCTTTTGTGTTGGTTAAGCACCATCTAAGCACCAGCACTTAGTCTCTTAGCAACTTAGGGGGAAAAATTCTCTAAGACCAAAAAAGGAACAAAAATAACCCCTAACATGATTATATAAGATTCCCTTTTTGCCACACTAGCTCAATAAGAGTGAATTAAACACAAGTATCCATAATTCAGATTCCCTCAATAGCAGTATGAAAATATATTTATAATACCTCAAATTTAGTAAAGCCATAGGAAATACGTATTAATTTGGCACTAAATAATATCTTTTGCATAAGGACAGGGTTTTCTGTTTTACACCAGACCAGTGCTCATGAACACTCTAGTTTACGAATGCAGAAATGATAAAAAGTAGTTATTGGATCCAGATGCAGTTTTCTCTGCCTGCATGCACTTGGAAAGATTGACCGCCTTCTGCTGACTGAGGAGACAGAGCTGGAAGTGACCCACGATCCTTCAGTCAAGAAGGGTATATTGGGCAGGGGAGAACTAGGAGAGGCTTTTTGGAAGTTGTAGGATTTCAGAGCATCTCTTTGGCCACTTGTCCTCATGGTGAGTTGTGCTTGACTAGACATCTTGAAGGCATATCAGCAGAAAGAAGAGAACTTAGGTTTTACATTCATGTCTACCTTTCAGAAAATCTAAGGCACATTTCTTTACCAAAAATAAAACCCAACAAAGCAAACCATTAACAAATACGGTAGCAATAAAATACAAACCAGGAAGCTCTTTGGCTGTTAAAAACTGAGTATATGGACTTTTCTGGAAGGTCCATCATATGTGTAAATGAATCAAGCCCTTAACTTAGGTCTGCTACACAAAGATGATTATATCAGCTCCAGGATTTTGTAGTATAAAGAATGCAGAATTCAGGGTTAAAAAACCAAATCCACACATACACAAAACCATCAAAAACAACAAAAACCCCTCCCCTCCCATAAAAACCAAATGAACCAACCAAACAAAACCCCACTCTTGCAGTCCCTGAAAGAGATTGGTGTGTCTTTGTAACACCATTTACTTGCTTGCTTTGTTCTTCCTTTGGAAATACTGACATTGCAACACGTTTATAACATAAGGATATAGCAGACTTTCTGTGGTTTGTCTCTGTAATTCAGACAGATATCTATTCCTTTGAAATGAATTCCCAAATTATAAGTTCAAGGTAACTACTGGATCTCTCATACACATACATTTACATATTAAAGGTGTCAAATAGACTTGAATTCCTTTTCAGATAATTATAACACATGGAAAAGCAATCTGACACACAAATTGTTAAGTCTGCATGAAAACACTAGGGCTACTGAAAAAGAAATTTCCAAATAACGTTTTTTACAAAAGAATTTGTCTTGTATTTCTGTTCAAGACATGATTCAAGATGACCATTCTGGGTTTCATATGTTAATAAGCTGTCCCAGGAATCAGGTAGAAGTTTGCTACTTGCATAAATTTACTGAATTCATAGTAAATTCTGTGATGTTATACAACCATTTCCAGGTATTTGCAAGATCACAGATAAATTCCAACCATTAAATTATTGCCTTAGTCTTCACATGTACTTCTGTGTTCACATGATTCAATTGTTTCACATTCTTCCTACCTAAGAACAAAAAAAACCCCTAAAAAACTAAAAAACTAACACCCCCCCCCCAAAAAAAAAAAAACAAAGGGAAAAAAAATTAAAAAAAGAGAGAGAGAGAGAAGAGAGAAGGAAATTGCTATTATTTTACTCACCTAAAATCTTATTCATTTCCACAGGAGTATTTGGAATTTGAAGGTTGAAAGGCAAAAAAGCAACATGGTCAACGTAAAAAAAGGGAAAGACTGATTATTTCCTTTTATAACTGGAAAATCACTTAGAGAAAGTACTGAGGCTCTTATTTCAAGTTATGTTATTTCTCAATGATGACACAATCTGTCACATGCCATACAGATGAAAGTTCCCCACTTTTGTTCCAGATGATCTATAACTCCAGAGTACATAAGATCTTCTGCCAAGATCCACCACCAAACAGCAGAGACCGCAAAGCCATGGATATATTTAGACACATTAGTAAACACTTGACATACCTTTCATACATATCTGCTTGAGTTTTTTGAAGCATGGTTTTGGTCAGATAGCAAAGCAATATTCTTGTCTAATAGTTCAGGCATTCAAGAGTTTTGTTGCAATAAAATTGTAGGAATAATTTAAGCAATGTGCACAGTATTACTTTCTCTGTTATTCACTTAGAACTAATAATGAAAGATATGACATGAGCTCTGCATTTTGCAAAAGCAAATGTACAGAATGATTTCTGTTAACAGAAATCCACCTTCATCAGTCATACTTGGGCAAATGCAAGGAAAGAAAAATGAAAAATAACAGTGAGAGATTACTGTCACAAAAATTTCTCCACATGATAAAGAAAGTGAATTTTCATTGGAAACAGAGAGTTTCAATAGAAAGAAAACAAACTTAGTTTATTCTTTCAATGTTAACATGAGCATTATACTGATTATTTTATTTAGTATCATAATTGTCTATCATTAAAAAATCTTGCAACCTTGAAACCTAGTCTGTAATCATATTTGAATATACATTGATGTAATTACATGCTTGGTATACCATAAATAATTTTGAGTCCTGACCTTAACCATGCTACAAATAAAGAATTGTGCTTGATGTTGTTACTAGGACCATTTAAATGCCTATACACCATAGCAAATTAACCCTTTGTACATGTTTGGTACCTTGATTACATATAGTTTTCTTGGTTCCCTTCTGTCCCACAGCAGGGGGCATGGCAGTAGGTGAATTTTTAAGTCACTTCCAACATGAGTCATTCTATGATTCTAAGCTTTTAAAGTTAGTGCATCTTGATGGAGTCATCCTACCTTGATGAAGCTATACAAATAATTAAAACATTCATTAGAGCGAGTGTGGTGCAAAAGTTATTTTTTTAGGTTTTTAAGTTTTATATAATTAATTTCCAGTTTTATAAGACATTTTGGAAAATGGTTCTTTCCCTGTACCCCCGTTCTTCCCAATGATTCTTACCCATTATATACTGTCAATCCCCTCTCTCTCTCCTTGGGCGCCCTGTCTGTCACTTCAGGACCCTTCCCCGGATTCTGGAAAATTCCCAGGAGGGTGTCAAATGATAGGCTGGTGCCCAGGAAATCCCCCTTCCCCCATTGCGGAGTGGTTCTCCCGTTGAATGTTTACTTCCCTAGTTCCACCCTGAGTTAACCTGGTTGGTTAATCTGTTGTTACCACCTCTTGTTCCTCCCCCGTTTAAAAGTTACCGCCTGATCATTGTGCGGGATTTCTCTTGAGTAGCAGTGGTCAGGTGTGGAGCTCCCATTTGGTCTCCCCCTCAATAAAACCCTGTTAACCCTGCTCAGAGAGTTGCCTTTCTATCCGTCGCCATGGTCATGGCTACCGTCAAGCCCATCGCAGGGTGTGGGGAGCCAAGATCCCACAGGGAGGAGAGAGCTAGTCGAACTAGCGAATCCGACCCAAAAGCGCGTGTGCCGTGGTGTGGAACTGAGCTAGGCCGTGGGTCTGCGCTTCCACGCGCACAGTGGACACAGCAACAAGCGAGACTCAAACACTGGGCAGTCAGATATTAGGTAGCCAGTGTCTGAGTCTTGCTCAGGTAGGCATCTGTCTGGTAGCCTCCAAAAGAGTCCCTTGTTTTACTCTTTGTTTCAGTGTATTTGGTTCAGTCTTGTTGTTTGAAGACTAACAGAGTAATCTACCTCCAAAAAAACCCCTGTTGATCTCGTGATGTTGGGTGTTCATTGCATAAGTGAGAAGAAACTTGAATATTAGATTTCCATACCTGAGGTAAGTTTTCAGCTCTTAAGACAGCACAGTCAGGCATATTTCACATTTTCCTGTACAATGACCAGAAGTCCATGACATAATAACTGGAATCTTTTGCTGATGAAAGCTATAGCAAAGCTGTCAGAACCTGTGAGGTAAACAGTGGTTCTCAAAACATATGGATTTCTCAGGAGTATTGTTTTCCTTTTGCTATTTAATTTAATGTTGAAACAGAAATGTTAATGAATGCATTTAAAAAGTTCCAGAAAAACACTAGTCTTGTAGAAACAAAATTAACCATCCTTATTTATGGAAACGTCTTTCTGCATTGATACCACAAACTAAGATTCAAATAGACTAAATATTCACTAAACAAAGAGTGAATAAGGCTTGGTACTTTGCAAGGTGGTTCTTAAGTATACTGGAGCACCTACTGCTTACAAGGAAGCTCAAGAATTAAAAAAAAAAAAAAAAAAAAAAAAAAAAAAAAAAAAAAAAAAAAATTAAAAAAAAAAAAGTCAGCTAGAAAACTTCCCCCTTATCTGCGTACTTTCATATTCACCAAAACAGTCCATATTTTAGATCACTGATTTTAAGCCAACCGGAGTAAGGATGTATTGCAGAAGTAAATGTTTGCAGACTGAAGCTCCATTTTACGTGCGTAACTGCAACCTATTTTTCAACATTCAAAAAATTCCTGAGCTTTACTGCAGACCCGTACTAGCTAATGTAGACTCTTTGTGCTTCAGATGTTAGAATTATATGCTTTTGAAGCAAAGCATATATCTTTCATAAATGAATGTGAAAGTTCTAAAGAAAGAATGTGCATAATAAAATAAACGCTGTAGGATTATGTTTTTCAATGGAGGTTTTTTCTGGAGGAAGGGCAGTTTTGTGGAGGCAATGAGCATATACTTGTTAAAAGCACACAGAAAGAAACATAAAAACTTCTGTCAAAGACAAGACAAGATCTCTGAATAAACAAATACCTCAGTTTTGCAATAGATTGTTTTTGTGTATTGTTTAATATATACCACCTTGAAAGCTGCACAGATATGTTGCATATTTTTCATTTATATGAAACTCATTTGTTCAGAACAATTAATTCTTTGTATTCTGAATATAAGATACCAGAAGAGCAACACATATAATTAATTTTTAAAGAAAAAATCCCCTGTTTATGTACTTATAATGGAGTCAGGAGCTCTAAATTGCATCCTTTTATGAATACTAATTCACACTATAAAGAAGAAAAGAGTAAGAATACCTGAGTCTAACACAGCCATTTGCTTCTAAATTTCTATTTAAACTTCCAGTTGTTTTCTGCTCAATAAATTTCTGATATGCCTTGGCTTCCGAAGGAGAAAGATGAAACTGTTTAGGCATCATAACTTAAATGTTTACTGGCATTTGAGGATGGAAGGATTCAACTGAGGAGGACCTGCCTACACAATCCCAGATATGTTCCCCTGAAGATACGGGTCCTAATATAAGTGAATGAAAATGTTTAGTACAAACTTGAATTAACAGGAATTTCACAAAAGGCAGAGATTTTTAATAACTAGCTACCTATATATATAAAGCAGAACATACCTAAAATGCTTGGGGATTGAAGGGATCAGTGCTCAGATGGAACCAGGTTGCTTTTTTTTTTCTTTTTCCCCCAGTTGTTAGCTCACTTTCACAGTTAATCGTAGTTTAACAATCAACACCTGAGCCATCATTAGTAAGCTGAGGAAATGTAGGTGAACCTTCAGTGGAAAGCCTCCATTTCTACGAGCCTCATTGAAAGAAAAGACAGCAGTAAAAGGACAGATTTGACCCTATCTGAGTGAAGGCTGATACTCAAGTTAATATAAAAAAATATGCTTGATGTTATTTTGGGGGATTTTTGCACTTTTTTTTTTTTTTTTTTCTTTTTTCATCTTGTTTTTAAAAGCACAGAGGCTTAACTTAATTCCTCATCTCTTCCCTTTATTTATTCAGCAGTCTTAAGACCATCTCAGAACTATCTCTTCTTGCTCATTTCCACATGCAAGTATTCAGGGTTATGTTGTTTGTATTTTGTTTCCTTCTTTTTTCTTCAAATAATTCACATTAGTATTCTATCTCATTGCCTCCTAAGGACAAACATACTATAAAATGTTCTCATAAATCAAATTTAAGTGCACTATAGAGATAATAGTGATAGCAAAAATGTCATGCTTTGTCAGTGGGTTAGTGGAGAATGACCCATTTTCATATTAAAGTGATAAAATTTGTAAGATAAAAAAACATAAAAAATTGTGACATTTATACTACTCAGATGCCAGGGAGATTTAAATCAAAACTGTATCACCTATTCATCCTGATTAATCAAAAAAAGCAGTGTATTCCTGGAGAAACAGGCAAAACCAGATATGTTTATTTCTTCTCCTTTGGGACCTGGATACCAAATTCAAATGAGAAATTTCTGACATATTAAAAATAATAGATATTTTTTATATATATATATATATATATATATATATATATATATATATATATATACTTACTTGTTTTGTCATGGGAAGGTGCACTAGGGAAAAAATTGCTATTCAAGACAGGCAGTCTTGAAAGTCTACCATTAAGTCTGTACTCACAGATAATGTTGAGGCACCCTCAACCCCAGTAGGAGGCATTGCTTAGTTAGTTTAAGTGGGACGCTTGAAATCTTCACTCCATGACATAAGGGAGTGAAAGGAAAATCACAACTTTAAAACTATTTGAAAGGTTAACATCTTTATAATTCACTGTGGAGTTCATCACTATCTAATTATATTAATCTTTTGGCTACCAAAATGACAGCAGCTACACTTGATTCCATGAGGCTTCGGAAAGTGGCAATACTCTCAAGACATAAAAATTAAAGGGCACAGGTGCTCATTTATTAAATCCATAATTACAGTATACACCCACAAGGATAGGAAAAAAATGTCTCAAATAGTTGTGGGATAAGTAATTGGTTTTAAATGGTGGATTATGGGTAATAGAGTGAAAACTGTAACTTTTGAAGTTAAGAATGAAAAGTCATAATTGAACTCCAGCAGTGGTCAGCTTTCTCTATTTCTTCTCTCAGGTACTTATTACATAATTAATTTTTTATTCTTTTTAACTGACACTTTTGGACAATTTCTGAAATAAATATCTAAACCATCATTAATTTGAGTCCATGTCTGTCTATGCTCAATTCTATTTTATACAATATACACAATAAATCCTACAATTAATTTTGAAGTTGTAGTTAATATTTTAGTTTTCAAAGCATGAAAATTTGATATTAGGGATTAAACATCTCAGGTTCTATGGAATATGCTGAGCTGGAAGGGACCATATGTGGATGTGTATTCATATATATATGCATAGACTTAGACTTTTATACAAGTGGATATGTACGTGCATATGTTCATAAAAGGGACTTTTTCTGTACTTCTGTGTATGCAAAACCATAGACACATTTGTATTCTTAAATTTTTCAACTTGACTGTTCATTTGAGGCTTCTAGAAGGAAACAGATTGATAGAGATAAATATTTCTGAAAGAGGTACTATGCAATATTGCTTTCTCACTGAGCTGAGCTTTACTCTTATGAACACACACTATGAAGTGATAGCTTTCAAAATTTTTTTCAAAGAAAATAATAAGAGGATTTTCATCCTTCCAAGAAACCTGCAGATCACTGATGAAAATCTATATTTAAAAAGCATTTGAAACAAGTTTCTGCATTTTCTGGTTTTTACCTACTACAATGTCTTTCTGCTTCACAGAGTTTCCATACTTCTATTTACAAGGTAAATATGCATAACAGGGTTTTCTTAATGTCCACTTTACCATGCAAAGAAAGCTAAACAAAAAACACTTTATTCTGTTGGTTGTGGGTGGTTTTTTGTTATTGTTGTTATTTTATTATTATTATTTATTTCTCTTTTATTAATAAGAACATTCAAAATTGCTGCAAGGACATAAGAATTTGCATTTTAGCAAGCATTTGAGCATAGATTATGTTACCAACAAATTTAAGTTCTGCATTCCTATCTCCTATCAGCTATGAAAAACAATCTCAAGATTGATTCAAATATCAACTAGACTCTGTCACAGGTGAACATAGTGCTGTGCTCTTATATTGTGGGTTTGATCAAATTTTTTTCTCTTAACAGCAAACATTCCTTCTCTCATATCTCAAAAGTAGAAGCCTCCAAAGTTTATCATGGAGGTGAACTTGTCTCACATTGCTGGCTGTTAAGGTGCCAAAGGATTGCATGCATCAAAACATGGCTAAAAAAACCCCAAAAACCATTGCTTCTGACTCAAAAACACTGACTGGTTTGAGTTATCTGAATTTTGCTAATCAACAGTCTGGATAGTATTTTATCAAAAAAAAAAAAAAAAAAAGTTGGAAATATTTTTATATTTCCATTCTGTGAAAAAAATAAGCAATAAACCTGTAAGACAGTTGTCATGGGTTGGCACAGTTTTGATTTTAGTTATGGAGAAATGTGGAATGTATTTCCTGGTCAGGACCTGGGAATTGCTTTAGAAAGGACAGAGACCTATCAGAAGGTTAGTTGGAATATTGGCATCTGTTCTGACCACTGAAAATGTCAGTTGCGACTTTGGGCAGTACCCATATAAAGACCCCTGACTTCCTGCAGGTCAGTCCTTTTCCCTTTGGCCAGAGGGAGCATGGTAACACTGAGTTGGGCCTGCTGCTTCCCCCTGGTCCTTTGGGAGGGAGCTGGCCTGAGGCCTGGCCGGATTCCATCTGCTCCTGTGGCTCCTGGGGTGGGGAAGGAGAGGTTGCTGCTTTACAACAACTACTTTCTCCAAACTTCCCTAGAGCAGAGAGAGATCTCTGCCAGGCCTCTGATAAGAGCTATGGGCACCACTTAGGCTGAGGTCACCCCGATTTACACTGAAGGGTGAGCCGAAAAAGCATTTATGATCCTGACTGGTTTTTTTGTGATCCCAGACTGCCCGGGTGCTCTGATCTCTGATGTTTCTGTGAGTTCTTCCTCCCTCACCAGCACGGCCTTGAACATCTAACACCGTGAGCTACAGAGGGAGAGACAAAGACTCTGAGCAGATTTAACCCTTTCCTGGCAACATGAAGCTTCTAAGGCCTAACACTTCCCTGAGAGAGAAAAGAGACAGCGCGAACATAAAGAGACAGCATGAAGTCAGTGGAGTGACAGTGAAAAGACTACTGGGACAGAGGGTTGAGGAGTTTGTCATTCCATCTTTATTGAGCCATGGAAATGAGCTTTAGATTATTCCTTTAAATCATAAGAAAGATATGCATTTAGGGAGATTGTTGTTTAAATTTGTGTGTGGATTTAAACAAAGGTGTTTGGGATGGAGTAAATAACTTTAATCTTATAAGATGCTTGAACAGAGATAAAGATGAAAAGCCCTCTGCGCCAGTGAAGGAGTGAGAAGATATCTCTGTACCTTGAGGTGAAGAATCCTTTGCCTTTAGTTATTCATCTTTAAAAGCTAACACTCCAATATGCAAAAGTCTAAGACCCATGACCCATAAGCAGCTTGGGAACCTGCTAATGGGAGGGGTCACAAAGGCAGGTTTCTTCGGGCGGCTGGTTTTGTGACTGTTAAAAAACCCACAAGAGAACTGTTCTAGGTTGTCAGTGGGATCCATGACTCTAACAGAGACTCTTCTCCTAACGAATTGATGAAAGACTATTTTCAAATGGTGAAACTGATTGAAAATCACAAGTTTTGTCTCTTTATGTTGTTTTGTAGAAAAGTTAACAGTTTGTACGGCAGAGAGAAGAGTGTTTTTAGAGTTTCATTCTATTTTGCTTTAGTTTTTTCCCAACTTTCTTTTTCCATTCTTTTAGTGTGTGTTAATAGGACTAATTTTTTTTTAATTTTTAAGTTTGAGCCTGCTTTGCTTTTCTCCTAATCGCTCTCCCACAGAAAAAAAAATAAATACTAAGACCACTACATTAAATTTGGCAACCAGAATTTGGCTAAAGTGAACCACTAGATTAATTGGTGTTACGAAATTAAAACCATTACAACAGTCATAACCAAAATAAAGAACTATTTTGACTTTAGTAGTATATAATTTCTGAAGGTACAAGTCTTATTCAGATTGTACAGGGGAGTGTTTCACTGACACTATAAAATTCTATTTGCATTGTACACTAGTACCAGATTTACCTGTCCCACGTTTTTCAGTTATGACACTGCGCATACTTTTTGAAGACACTCTTGAAACTTTCAAGACACTTTTTGAGAATTTTATATGATGCCAAAGAAGTGGTCAAAAAGCACTGCTGAATAGTATGTTAAAGTGTGTATTAAAATGCATGGAGAAAAAAATTAAGCAAGGATTGTTTGGATTCGATTTTAATAATGATAAAATACACAGTTTTCTCACAAATATTTATTTATAAAAAAGAATATTAATTTGCATTCTTTCATGATGACATGAACATTCTGAATAAGATTGGTACTTTTTGCTGCGTGGGAAAAACACACCAATATCGGTGAGGGCACACACTTTCAGCCTAGAGGAGTGAAGGAGTTTTGCTTCACTCACCCCTTGTTCACATACTGCTCCCAGATAGCAGGAGGTCCATCCTGAACAGCCCTAACACAACAGTAAACTGAGTCTCTCCCCAGCTGATAAAACAGGGTTATGGGTTACAATGAAGTCTTACAAGAAAAGGAGGTGGAGATAGTTATATCCCAATGGAGATGTGCTGGTTTTTCCTGGAGTATAGTTTTCTCCATAGTAGCTAGTACTAGGCTATGTTTTGGATTTTGGAAACAGGTTGACAACACAGTTCTTGTCACAAAGAGAGCCTAGGCCTCCTGCTTCCTTTTCTCATTCCATCCCAGCAAAAATGCTGAGGATGTACAAGGAGCTGGGAGGGGACGTAGTCGAGACAGGTGACAGACCCCCCTGACCCAAGGGGTATCCCACACCATAAGGAGTCATGCTTAGTGTATAAATCTTGAGGAAGAAGGATTTAAAAGGCAGTTGTTAGTGGTTAAGTTTGGTTTTGGGTTTTTTTTTTTCCTTTCCCTATAGATTTTTTTCCCCCCCACAAGTTGCTAAGAAACTAAGTACTGATGCTTAAAGGGTACTTGACCCACAAAAAAGAAGTGGAGAGGGTGATAGATCACTTAGTTTGGGGGGAGGGACAGGCTCAGGGGCTCTGGGATCTGAGGGTGGTTTCTTCTGCCCTCGGTTTCGGAGAGGACGGTCGGGCGGTGGCTGGCTGCGTGAATATCCCACTGTTAACGGAGGGTCTGGTCCTGGGAATTCTACCACCATCCACCACCTGCTGGAGTGCCCAGCAATTCTGAGCCCCTTCACCTGCCCTGCTGGAGCTGGGCCAGCCCTGTCCAGCCATCCTGGTTCCTTCAGCACGGCTCACTTTGCCGGGACACCCCCCTGCCTGTCGGGCCACCCTGCCATTCCATCCACCAGCCCGGGAGTTTCCACCGTTCCAGCTTGGTGCTCTCAGGGTCCCAAGGGATCAGACTGCCCCAGGCTTTGTGAAACAAAGCTCCTCAAGGTTCCTGGTTCTGTTTATTATTAATGCTGTGTTGTTGTTTGTTTGCCTTGTTATACTTACTAGTAAAAAACTGTTATTCCTTTCCCCATAGCCCTGCCTGAAAAGCCTTTTTAATCTTCTAAATTATAATAACTTAGAGGGAAGGGATTGGAATTCCCCATTCCTAGAGAGGCCCCGCCCCTCCCTAGCAGATACCTGTCTTTTAAACCAAGACAGGAGTGTTTGGAATGATGGTGTTTGTCTACCCAAGTAAGTGTTAAGCATAATGGAGTCCTACTTTCCAGACACCTGCTCATCCATGGGAAGCAGGAATCAATTCCGTGTTTTGCTCTGCTCACAAACATGGTTTCTGCTTTAGCTATAAAACTACCCTCCTATCAATCCAGAAGTACTCTCCTCCACACCAGATAAGGTGGATATCCAAAGGAGATGGTGAACACCAGTGCGGAAGACTAGAACAGGCTCCTGGCAGGATGTGTGACCCCTTGGAGAGAGGAGCCCAATCTGGAGCAGGTTTGCTGGCAGGATTTGTGACCTTGTGGATTTTCAGCACTGCAATGGATGCACCCATTGAAGAGACCCATGCTGCAGCATTTTGCGAATAACTGTAGCCTGTGGGAAATGCCCATACTGGAGAAGTTTATGGAGGACTATCTCATGTGGGAGTGTCCCTGTGCTGGAGCATGAAGAGTATGAGGGGTTCTTACCCTTAGGAGGAAGCAAGCACAGAAATAACACACTGCAGTCCATATTCCTTGTCCACCTGCATCCTGGAGAAAATGGGGACTAAAGCTGCTCCTATTAATAAGGGAGGGGCAGAGGGATGGGGTTTTAAAGATTTTGTTTCCCATGACTCAATTTGTCAATTAAATTAATTTCCCCAAGTTGAGTTTGTTTTGCCCATGTTATTGCTGAGTGACATCTCTCTCTTGACTCACAAGACTTTCATTATTTTTTCTCTCCCCTGTCCTGCAGAGGAGGAGAGTGATGAAGCAGGTCGACCCACTACACTGGAGTTAAACCATGGCAAGCTGGTATAATAATAAAAAGTAATTAATGATTAAAGAGAAAATGTGTCAGTGCATTTAGTAGCAATTTTACCAATATTTCTTTGATGTTTTATTCATTCACTGTTCCCTTGCTTCATTTTCTGAATCTTAAGATGCTCTATTAACAAGTGCCTGTGTCTCTGACCCATGTTAGCTTTGGGTCTAGTGAACTCTGAGGTATCAGGTTTATGTTTTTACTTTGTCTTTCTCACACATGCTCTTCATTAGAGTCAGAAAAGCTGGAGGTCCTGAGTCCAAATCAGAAGGGAATGATTACATTAAGAAATTGATGCCAGAATTTTCAGATCTGTGAAGGAGATTCTCTGTTACTATTTTTCTGTGTAAATGTTGTATAATTCCTGCTACATTGTCATCTAGTTGAGATAGTGGAGAGCCTTGTCATTTTTTTGAAATGTAGGGCAGCTTCTTTGTTAGCATCTGTTGCCAATGTTAAAAGGGTATTGAAATGCCAAATTTTACTTTGTCTCACAAATTGTGTCAGGGGTCTGACGCAGACCTTCATCAGGTTCCTGACAACCAGAAGCACTAGACCTGTGACTCTGAGGTGACCTGAGTCAGGAAAAGGAGTCTGAGGGGTTACGACAGCCTTTAGTGTTTAAATCTACCCTTCTCTCTATCAGTTCAATATATACTTACCCCTTGATCTGAAGAGAGTCTTTCTGCTCTGCAGGGCTGTAATCAACTGCCAAGTTCTGGCATGAAGATGGCAAAAAACAAAATCACAAAGGTCAAACATGAGGAAAATTACAGGCACTGTCTTCACTAAACCAATAATAATAATAATAATAATAATAATAATAATAATAATAATAATAATAATAATAATAATAATAATAAATCACTTTGGATACCTCTGTCACTAGGAATTTTATCTCCAATAGATGAACACTGCTGCTGTTCTTTCAAAGAACAGCAATAATACTATTGGGGATTATCCTAAGGATCCCCTTTCTGTTCACCAGTATGTACTAAAAGAAATTTTGAAGAATACAATGGAGTTTTTAAGGCATTCAAGCACTGAGAGTCACAGAGTGAGGAAAAACAATACCTTTTTATATAAGTGTTATATTATTTTTGTAAGTGCTATAGTGAGTGACACTATACTGTATTTTATACTTAATGAAATGAGATTATCACAGCATAAACCCAATTGTACATACACAAATATACCCTTGCAAGATTTAAAAGATCTTCTAGAATACTTCCTTTCATTTTCCCCCCATGTCTTTCCTGCAGGACTGGTTACATCAGTGAACGCAGCATTAATTTTTGTGCCTGCTTTAATGAAGCTTTTTTCAGCAAAGGAGATGAACATTTAATTTTGATCATTTTCATAATCCAAATAATTTAATGATTTTTAGGTGAGAATATTTCCTTTCTGTTTCACATTATGAAAAATTTTCAGGTTCTGCTCAGAAAAGTATCTGAACACTAACATTCACCATATACCAGATACACAGATCTCTCCTAAAAAACAACTTTTGTCTTTCAAATAGTTTGTGGAAAATGAACATATTTCTATTCACCCATATATTAAAAGACAATGAATTTTGATTTTTTTATGCTTTTTGAAATGCTGTGTTACATGACATTTGACTTGTTTATGTGAAATAATTATCTTTGTAGTATGTTTTGCAAAAAAAAAAATTCTATTTCCTGCAGTTAAAAAAAAAAAAAAAAAAAAAAAGCCAACATAAAAATCACATAATTGTAGAAGAAACAAATCATGTAAGATACATATTTTATGGCCTGCACAGGGAAGTATCCTCTACTAAAATATCTGACATAATATTCTATACTTCCAAAACTAGGGAATTTTTTTCTTCTTAAATAAATAAATAAATAAAAACCTCAACATTTTTGAGGGACCATTTTTATAAGGACCAAAAAATTTTATTGATGGGTAAAATAATGAGGTTTTTTTCATTCTTTTGATTATATGTCTAAATGCCGTCTTAACTAGGATAGTTATGCAGATTTTTTTTTTTTTTTTTTTTTTATGTTTCTCATTTGCAAGGAGTAGAATTACATAGAAAAGGTATAACCCCAATCATCCATAATCCTCACTTTTGTATATTTGCTTTCTTTTGAATATATTTAATAGCAACTGAACACTTGTAAAGTATAAAGTTATTCAAATTTTTGAGGATACTTTTTTCAATCCTTCCTTTTTAGCTAAAACTTCTCTTTCTTTCATTATGTGATTTTACATGTGACTCAGGAAGATAAAAAGTTCCTTTCTTTGTCTAATATTTACCTGTTTCAGCTATATATATATTCATATACTCTTTAATCTCTTTTGCCAAATTATGGGCCTTAAAATCCTGAATCAGTCCCCCAACACATTTTTTCCATCGTCTCCTCATAGTTTTTGAGAATAAGTGACAGAGAAATTGACTGTAAATTCAGAAATCAAGCAATATAGTATTTCATCATTTTCCAGACATATGCTTCTTGTGCTGTCTGCAGCCCACAATTGCATAATTGAGGAAGCTTCATCTCACTGCAAACTGATGGCTAAGCTGCTATTCACCTTCACTCAATGTCCCTCAACCATGCTTAAATTCTGAATAATTCAGACGATTCTTACTGATTTCCTTCTCTATCTTAAGATAAATGAAATAATTATTTCCCCAAGATAGCCCCATTTTGCCCCAGTTTTAATGTGAGTTCTAATAAGGTTTCTGGTAAATTTGTGGAATTCAGAAGTGTTCCTTTTGACATTCATCTACCTTTCCATGAATTATTTCTCTTTCTCTTTTGATGTTTTACAATTGAAAGAAGCTGAGAAAGTTCCCCACTAGCACTCAATATTGCAATATCAAAGGCATATGGGTTTTGGAAGATAGGGAACTATGGGGGAAAAAAAAAGGATCTTGAGGATTCAAAGATTTCTGCAGCCAGAGGATAGGTGTAAGCCACAGGCGATTTCTAGGTTTCATTCCCTTTTATCTCCACAGTTTCCTAAATTTTAACTCTTCTGACAGAGACAAGCATAAGAAATTCCAAAATCTCCTTGTGTTTCTTTAAAGTTTTTCCCCTTTTCACATAGTGGTACTCCACTTTTTTTTTTTTTTTTTTTTTTTTTTTTTTTAAATCAGTTTTATAGTCATGGAACTGTCCTATGCACAATTAAAAGAAGAAGGATCTCATCTGTCAGAATTAAGGATAAACCCAAAAACCAGTTAAAAAAAAATGGAAATAAATGCATCATCAACTTGACTGTTTGACAAGGAGACCTGTCTACCCTCAGTTCATTTCACTGTGTGTATCTTTCCTACTGAATTAGGAAATCAAGCTGAAATCTTCTCTGGAATATCTACAAGATATCTACTGTCTCCCAGGGTTTTACTCCCCCTGACATTTGCTGCCTTCTGTTTTAAAGGAATGATTGTGAAAGAGCTCACTGCTTGTGAAGAAAACAATTTAGAGAAACTCGGTTTGATTTCTGAGGAAATAAAAAAACCCAAAAGAATTACAGGTTTGGTTTTCAATGAATCCCAATGGAAAAACAGAGAATAGTGATATTTATAAGCCAAAAAAATTCCATAGCTTTCTCCTTTAAATGATATCTCTTAAATGATAGCTCTTACTTTGGTTTGGAAGGGCTCAAACAGCATCTGGTTTGGGCACACATGTATAGTAACAGGCATAAGAACAGATACAGAAATCTGTATTTTAACAAAACACACATATATTTTACATTAAGTACCTTTAAAATCACAATTTTAACATTTATAAGAGCAGACTATACTTCAATGAAATAATAATAATAAAAAAATCTTTGTCTTAGCAGATCTAATTAGTAATAATTGATTCACCTAATGACTTAATATTTGTTAAGTCATGTGATATAGGCCCATCTTGACATCTGAAGAGTCACCTCAGTATGTGGGGACACCTCAGTCAAAGGAACAAAGTCCTCCGCAGCTCATGTGTGTTATACACCTGTACCTTTACTTCTGGATGGCCCTGGAAAAAGGACCTGTGTCAGACTTTCTTCTTTTAAGCCACAGGGTTCAGCAACTTCCTTACTATACCACTCTGTGGTTCATTCTGTTTAACTCACTTAGCTAATGAATTACTGACACATTATACAGTTCTAAATTGTCCCATGAAGTTCTTTCACATTTCACCCATCTTCTGTCAACAAAGGGATGTTGCAGTAGATGAAATGCTAGCCTAAACTATCATGGAAATTTTTATCTTCCCCAATCAAATGTAGATATACACCATTGTAGAGAGCCTGCAACCAAATATATGGTGAAAATTTACTATGAAACTACTACAATTTTTATTAGAAAATCAGAAAGGTTTTACAGGAAAAAAATTGTAGCTGACACAGTGATTTTAGTGGATACGGAAAATTAAATTATACCTGTACCTGCCTGGAATCAAACCAGACTACTTCACTATTACAGTGCTCACATTTGTGTCAAAGATGGTACAATGAGTTTTATGATGAGTTCATTGACAGCTGATAGTGTTCCGTTTAGTACAGAATTAATACCTGATTTTATCTCAGTTTTTCTGAAAGAAATCCTAGATTTGGCAATGCAGAGTCTTTTACAGTGCAAGCTGTTGAGCAAGGTAATTCAAGCTGAAAAATCCCCAACACCTCACAGAGAGAGATTTAGTACAGAATGGAAAATATCTGTCATTATTTGGGTTCTGGTTTTATGCTTCACCTTGTATAGGCAGAGCATGCAGAGTCTACATAAGGATGTAAAAAATATAGTAATTTGAAAACAGATCAATCAGATCTTTTGATATGCATTTTTAAAATTCTGTTTGAAGTAGAGTCAAATTTCTTTTTTTTTTTTTGATAAAAGCCTTACATAGTCAATAGAAAAAAGAAATAAAAACTGCACAAGGGGGGAAAAAAAAAAAGATACTAAGAACTGTTTAAGATTTTTTTTTTTCTTTATGTCCTTAGCATCAAAATATCACTGAACAGAAAATACCACATTACAGAATAAGAAATTCAGGGTTTATTGGGCTTTTAGGTAGTAAAAACAATGTTTTGTTCACAAAACTAAGTATAAAATTTTAAGCTGTCTTATTTATGAAACACTACTTTAGTACTGACAAGTAAGATAGGACATGCTCATTTGGAACAGCATTCTAAAATAAATAAATAAATAATCTGAAAAAAAGACCCTTGTATTTATTTGGAATCTTATATTTATGTGATTGCCACAATTCAATGCCACAAATAATGCTATTTTATGTTGGTAATTCCCAGAGACAGTGAACAAATTCATAAAAAAGCCAAACCAAAACAAAACAAAAAACCTCCCTAACCACTGCTTCATATCAGCAAGACCAGAAAAGCAATCTCAATCATCACCAGTGTTACTGCAAATAGATATTTGCATGCTCTATCTGTTCTACTGTGAGATGTATTTCCTAACACAGTACAATCAGGCAAGTATTAACTCCTTCAGATTTGGGGGAGTTTGATTTGGGGAGAAGAACGGAACCTTACAAGTTATAAACCTTAAAATGAAGAAGTCCTTTTTACTAGTACTGTGAACTCTGTTTGTAACTCTGTCACTTTTGAAATTACTCTGGTTCTCCACACTTTTCTTGCATTCTGAATCTGATTGCAATTCCTTCTTGTTATATTAAACCATTTTTTTGAATGTTACCAGTATGACATCAAAGAGTCTTTGAAGTTCAGAAGTCTCAGTTCTGGCATGTACTTTGTATATGTCTGGTAGCCCTAATTTAAATTTGATTAAGTTTTCCTTTTTTTTTTTAATATTGCAAGCTTGGTTGAGGAAGTAATCTCCATTTCTTAGGTTCCCAGCTCATTATCACTAGAACAAAACCTAGAATTGGATTAATGTAAATCCGTGATTGAGAACTTTTAAGAACAATTGAAATAATAATAGATTTATAAAGGCTTAATAAAGTTTTATAGCACAAAAATTAAGAGAAAAATTTCAGCCAAAAGTACCTTAAGATTTCAAGAACAGCAAAGGTTTTATTTAAATGAGATTAATCCTGCTCCTCTTACAAAATGAGAAATTCTTGCTGGTTGGTGGAGACATCGCAGTGATCTTATTGATGACCTCAGTGGGAATCTGCCGCCGTCCATCTTGCCACTTGAATCCCAGGAACTGGATCTCTCGGGCAGGTCCCTTGGCTTTGCTCTTCCTGATGGCAAAACCAGCTTTCAGGAGAATGTGGATGATCTTTTCTCCTTTCTCAAACACTTCCATTGCCGTGTTCCCCCACACAATGATGTCATCGATATACTGTAGGTGCTCCGGAGCCTCACCCTTTTCCAGTGCAGCCTGGATCAGTCCATGGCAGATGGTGGGGCTGTGTTTCCACCCCTGGGGCAGTCGGTTCCAGGTGTACTGCACGCTCCTCCAGGTGAAAGCAAACTGAGGCCTGCATTCTGCAGCCAGAGGAGTGGAGAAAAATGTGTTAGGGTCATGTAAGTTGTGAAAAACAGAAAGGGTAAATTTTACAGTTTCCTTTGAGTTCATTTGAGGATAGATAGGAACTGTGGAGCTGTGGAAGAAATTACCAATACAGATTTAATGGATATCTTACATTAAGTACAAAACTCTTTCTTCTCCTCTTTCTCTTCTTTCCTACCATCTCCTAACAGTCTAGGAGGCAAGGTAGCTTTCCTATATGTCAATCCCTCTTATGCAAACCCACATCATCTTCTGAACATCTCCTCTGCATTCCCTCCTGACTTTATTACACATTTCTTCCCTTTCTTATTCTGCCTCACAATATGGCAGTGTCTGCTTTTAAATCACCCTTGACATTTGTGCTTGTATTTTCAGTTTCTGTTCCTTAATGTCTTTGCTGTATTTCAGCCTTTTGTCTATGTGCACAACAGTGGAAGATTTAGCATTAATTTCTTGAAAAAAGTCCAGACTGTTTCCACTACTTCCTGCAAAAGCTTTTAACTTCTTCAATACCACTCTCTGCCTGTCACAGGTTTCAGAGCTGAAATTCTGTAACTATTAGCCTGTGGCTGGTGCCATTGTTTTTAAGGAAACTAAACAGTATTGAAAGAAGTTGAGGGTCCTACATGTGTAGAGTGATGTTTTATCTGTCAGTCTGAAAAAGACTGCAGCACAAGCACACCACCCTCCACCACCCTTTTTCTCATCTCCTTTTTTTGTTGTTGTTGTTTAACAAAAATGAACTTTGGGCAAAATTGTATCAAAAATTAAAGGAGGCCTTATTTCATTTAAAGGGAAAAAATTAATTCAAATGTCCAGAAAGGAAACCCACAAAACAAGCAAACAAACAAACAAACAAAAACCAAACAAAGCCAAAACAACACAGAAATTTAGTCTCTTCTATTTTGCTGTTAAACTGAAGCAGAATATAATTATTTTACTCAAGTAAAAGTATTTGGCTAAAAGTTTTCATGTAATTGATAATAGGGTTCTAATTTTCAGTTCTGGACACCTTAATGTATGATCATTTCCTGAATAAAAAAATATCAGAAAGATGGATCTCCCTCTGTATGAAAAATCTTCAGCAAATTAGGATTCTTCACTTTAGGAATTCTGTTAGGAGATTAAAAACGAAGGTTGACAAAAAGAAAAGTCAATGAATAAACCTACCTTCCCTGTTGCCACAATTTCTAGCAGTGGAAAAAAAGCAGAACCTGAACCATTACAGACCAGCAAGCATTGACCAAATTTTGGTCACCTTCTAACACCAGAATCTATAGTGGCAATGGAAGACTATGCTACAGGTGCTGCAGGGGCAAGAAAATAATTAGACTTTCTTGGTCTGGAGAATTCTTACAGAATATAATTCCTGAATGTTAATGCAGATAACAGTCCAGTTACAGCCTTCAGGTCGGAAAGTTCCAAAACTTATTATTTCTATAAAAATATGATGCATTTCACTCCTCATTCACTAATTTCTCTCATTAAGGATAGAGTACAAACTAAAGCAAATTTTCTTTTATCCACTATGTTAACACTTACACACTTTTCAGAGATAGTAACCACCTCTTGGTTTTACTTGTTCCGATGGAGAAGAAGGTGTCCTTCATTTTGGAAAAAACCCACATTTCTCAGGTTTCATTTGTTTCATTTTTAAAGTGTGCAAGAATTATTTATTACTTCAGTACTGACAGAATGAAAGTGATCACTACTTTTTTTTCTGTTTGCTTTCTCAGATTTTTTTTTTTTTTTAAATTATTAATGGTTTCCAGCATGTATACTTGAGAACGGGTATTTATAAACACACAGTTGAAATAATCAGGCATGCTGAAAATTTTAAAACCTTGAGAATGGAGGCTTAAAAACAACAACTACCCACTATTTCAGAAAACAGTTAATTAGTGAAATCAAAGCTTGAATGAGAAAACCGTATTTTCTGATCTCATTAATGGAGAAGAAATTCTCATATTTGGCAGATAGAAAAATACTAAAAGTGCTCAAACCTAAAGTGAGCTTAGGTCACTGAATCTCCCCAATGCCTTCAGTTATCATACATAATTATTAATCTTTCATTTGTTGAATCTACTTGGGGGGGGGGGGGGGGGAACAAAACCACTCACATACTGTACTAGCAAGCTAGGTTTACAAGAAGAAAAATCTTTTCTTTCTCCTTAGGAAAATGTTCATCTACTTATGACCAAGTTACAGTGAGTTAATTTGTCTCTCTGCCAGGTGCTTGACAAACTATTCTCTCATTTCCTCTCCTCATAAAGACAGGATGAAAAAATTAGAAAAAAAAAAAAGAAAATTCTTGTAGGTTGATAAAAGTACAAGGAAGACCACTCACTATTTACCATCATGATCAAAACAGATTTGCCATGGGGAAAATTGTTTCAGCATATTGCCTTTATAAAAGTAAAGTAGGATAGTGAGAAATAGAGATACAGGTAGGGGACTCAGTAGGTCACCACTTCTCTGCTTCACTGCGTGGAGCACCTCCTCCCTCTCCTTCTTCACTGGCCTTGGTGTCTGCAGAGTTGTTGTGCTTACATATTCTCATACATCTTCTGTGCAGCAATATTTGCACTTCTTAAATGTGTTTTTGCAGAAGCACCAACAGCATGACTGATGGACTCAACTTGGCTGAGCAGTGTGTCTCTTTTGGAGCCAACAGAAACAACCTGGAGAGGTCTATGTCTCCTCATAGAGGCTACACCTGTAGTTTGCCCCACCAGAAAATGGGCGTCTGAACACAATACATACCAATTATTATGTTCAACTCTTTTAATGGAAGCTAGGAAAATTGTTCTAGCCACAGTCTCAATTTATTTAAATTAAAAAAAAAAAAAAAAAAAAAAAAAACACCTTTGTGTACTATTAGGATAAGTGTGCAAAATAACAAAAAAACCCCAATCCTTGCTTTGTCTGGTTTGGTTTAGGAAAACAAACCCAACTTTTGGAACAGGGTTATTTTAAGTCTCTTTTCAGAATTTCACATTCTCTTAGATGTGTCACAAGTTTAACTGGCTTAGGATGGGCTACCGGTGTCAGTTAACATTTTGGTATCACAAATAAAGGGGGTTAAGTCATGGATATTTGTGCTTAAAGAGCTTAGAAGATAACTGAGGGTAGTAATTTAATTCTTCTTCCACACCTTTCACAGGTGACATTCAGTGGAATTCCTCAAAGAAAAACTGTCCTAGAGACCACAAGGACATCTGGCTAGAGGTGTGTGGTAGCTCACCTGTGTCCTGGCCCGTGTCCTGAGAGGAGAAAACTGAAGTGCAGTCTTACCTTGCAAAGCTATGTAAAATTATACAGCATCTGCACTTTACACCAGACAATACTGTAGACCTGCAAGTCAAAACTCATTTGAAGTTTAGGACTAAGATTTGATCTTCCAAAAGGCTCAAAATGGCAGACAACATTTTCAAAATACTGAAATGTCTCCTGAAGAAAGACAACTAAATACAAAATGTGGTCTCAGCAGTTTCCCATCCATGTAGAAATTTTATTTGATCCAGTTGTCTGAGGCTCTGATACCTGTAGCTGCTGGCTAAATGGAGAGTTGTGGTTTAGGTCTTCAGGCTGACCAAAGCTGAATTAGCATTGCGATTGTCATCTAAACACCAGATACCTCTATTCCAGGCTTTGGAATTGGTGCATTATGTGTTTCAAATCATTTTCTCTGAATTTATTTTAAAGAAGGACCTGATCTCATCTTGTCACATAAAATCTGACAGCAAATTTGGCAGAGGAGATTAGTGTAGGCACCATTATTGTCTGCTTTCACTGTCACACAGCTTTTCAAGTGACTTAGTAGAAAGGTTGTCACATATGTGGTGGGGGTGTAACTGGTTTTTCTGAGTTTTTTAAAGCCTTTTGAATTTTCATAAAATGGAGTCAGATCTTTAGCTATGGTGCAATATTAGAAGCAGTTCTACCTTTTTCCCACAGATGTAACATAAACAAATCCTTTGTTTTTCATTCTCTGTCCTTTGTTTGCATATTTCTAACCTGAAAACAATTGTAACTGACAGCTGGTCTGGCCACTGAGGCTGAAGGGTGGAAACCCCAAAAAGCCAATCTTTGGCCAGACCCACAAATGTATAAAAAGTAAGAAATAAACAAAGAGGCTCTCTCTCCACCTGGACTCAGCTTTGAGCTGGAATGGAGGAACCTCTGCCCTGCAAAACCTGTCTCTCCATGTGACTGCTTTGCGAATCACAGTAATATAACTGCTCACCATTTTTTATAAAGGTTGAGAAAACAGGTTTTTTAAGTATAATAATGTAAAAAAAAGATGGAAATTGAAAATAAAATAGAGGAAAAGTTGAGAGGAAAGCAAAATCTAAGCTATGAATTCGTAAGATGAGCAGATGAATACTTGTGCCCCTCAACAACCATCATGGTAGCAAAAGAGGTTTGGGGAATCAACTGCAGCACAGTGAAGTGCAACTGATCACTGTTCACACTGATGGATAAAGCAGGAATACATTACCATCTGATAGTTCATTCAGAAAAAATGCAAGAAATACTACCAATAATCCTCTGGTTTGGGTATCCGAATGTACAAATAGAAAATTGCAATGAATAAAAGCAATGAAATGAACAATAAATTTGCTTATAGACTAAATTTTTTTTTTTTTCATATACCTTGGAGAGTAGAAAAGAAAATTACCTAGGATCCAGATAAATTTGCAACCAGGTAAAGTGGAAAGGCTGCATGTGCACATCTTTCTAAATTCCACAGGAATTTCTCATTACTAAATCTTTGCTGACAGTATTAGTGCTATCTTTATAGTAGTGTACTTGCAAAGAACAGAAATATTTTTTGTATACTAACAACATTTTGTTGTTAGAGATTATCCTGAAACCATACGCAAAGTAAAAGCCTGAGCAGAAATATGCATTAAAACCCTTAAGACATTGTTATTAAACAGCAGTGATTGAATACGGTTCTTTAAATAATAGCTAATTTTTAGAGAGATATTTTAATTTTTCTTAATGATTTAGTAATCTCTGCTAGGGTTTGGAAATCTCTTCTTCTTCTTTTTTTTTTTTTTTTTTTTTTTTTTTTTTTTTTTTTTTTTTTCCCTTGCCTTTAGCATGACTACACATACAGACACTGAATTTCAACAAAACCATTTTTCTTCTTACCTGACTAAAGTTTAATAAGTAAATAATGTGAGGTTTTTTTCTGTTTTATAACGTTTGATGACAACACTAAAATAATTTGTAAATTTTTATATATTTCTTCCTTAAAAAACTGGATCAAATTATTGGGCGTATTAATGAAATGTGTACCTGCAGATATTAAAAAAAAAAAAAAAAAAAAAAAAAAAAATCTGGTAGCAATTTTCTTAAATGAGTAAGATGCGGGTGGGGAGGAATGAAATAAATAAATGAAAGAGGATGGTTTAGACATTTAATGGACAAACAATAAAACTGTGGTTCAAAGAGATCAAAGCAAGGTAAATTTGTGCTGAGGTAAATTGACTGAATACTGCAGTGGATAAAGCCTTCTGTATCTATATTCCCACAATTTTAAAAGTCTTAAAAATTACAATGTTAAAATAAAATTTGTGGTTTCTGAAGTCTTGCACTATGTAATTACTATTTCAGTGTTCTGCTGGTCTATTTTTATTTAAGCCCATGGATTCTAAGGTACCTTAAGTTAGGATCTTTTAGAAAAAAAAAAGACTTAACCGACCTTATAAGGATTTTGTATGAGGTATGAAATTCAAGCAAACTCAAAGAGCAAAATTAAGTCTATGTGTGCTACTTTCAAGTATGTTTTTATGTACATAGTACATGACAATTGGTGGCTATTCAGGCTCCTAAATGCCAGCAGTCAACACTGGATATCCAAGAATATTTTGAGCAGAAAGGATTTAAATAAAATTCCTTTGAAAATAGTAGCTACTACTCCTGCTATTCATAACAAAATAGTCTAGATTCAGCTTTGTGAGCAGGTAGCATTTCCAATTGGGAAGGCTGGTACTTGGCCAGAAGGAAGGAACTGAACGCCCTCACATGAAACCCCTAGTGCTGCGCGGCCAGAAAGATGAATAAGGTCATTTGTTCTTCCTGTGCTTTTCTGGGTGGTGGGGTTTTTGTTTGTTTGTTTGTTTGTTGTTTGTTTGCTTTTGGTTTGGTTTTTGGTTTGGTTTGGTTTGGTTTGTTTTTTTGGGGGGGTTTTGTTTTGTTTATTTGTGGGGGGTTTTTTGTTTTGTTTTTTAATAAAGACTAATCTGACAGAGATCAGTGTGTTCTGTGACCTGTGTTTAACCTTTCTCTTGTGAACTGGACAGAAAACACAATGAGGAAAGTAACAGATGTGGATGAGGTGACTATGAAGAAAAGGGGTTTAGAGAAATGAACAACTTGGAATCCTCTGTCTTCTAAAGTAAAAGAAAAAATAATATTATTAGATAGTGTGGAGTAACTTAAAACCTTGAATGGAAATATTTTTCACTTGAGTTTTTCTATTTATACCATCTAGAAAAAATAATTATGTATGTTCTTATTGGAAGAATTGCTATGGATTTTAAATTGCTTTTTTCTTTTCTTGTTAATTTGTGCTTCTGTGTTAGCTTTGTATCTTCCTTAATTCCCTTAAGCAAGCTGTTCTGACTGCCTCATTTCCAATTTTCAACATTGTGCTATATTTTGCACTTACAAATTTTGCCCACTACCTTTCCCAAGTTTTCAGAACCATTTTTTATGGTTTTAATTAGCTTGACTAATTTAACTTTCTTATTCTTTGTTTTTTCTTTTTGTTTATGAAGTCACTGTTTATGAAGTCTTCATGTTAGGCTACTTTGTATTAATAGATATTTTGAAAGATCATAAAGATAGTAGCTTCTGCTCCTTTATGCATAAAATATTGTTTTACATGGTAATCCAAAAATCACCAAACTCCATGGGGTGAAATGACTAAATGCAAAGATTCAAATGCAAGATGCAAAGAAATCTAAAGAAATTTGAAGTAATAAATGGGTATGACTGTGGAGTCCTGTTTTGAGGAGGCTGAAATC
Organism: Hirundo rustica; assembly: GCF_015227805.2. Lineage (NCBI taxonomy): Eukaryota > Metazoa > Chordata > Aves > Passeriformes > Hirundinidae > Hirundo > Hirundo rustica. The sequence goes on from NC_053488.1 coordinate 68,920,254, forward strand.
TGATCTCCTCCCTTTGACCTAAACCTAAAGACTCCTCCCCTAAAATACCCGATAAAATGCACAGCCCTGCCCCTGCTCACTCTCCTCGTCTTCACCCCTCTTCTCTCTCACTCTCGCCCTGGTCCGGGGTAGAGGGAATAAATGGATTCTCCTCCTTATAACAAAGACTTGTCTCATCTGTTTCCCTGTCGGAGGTTGTAACCTCCCTGGACTCAAAGGTAACTGTTGCCACACAATGCAACATATGACTTTCTGAGAAAGTCTGAGAAAGTTCTCTTTTGGCAAGACTGAGTTGCAAGAAATAAATACATGTAGGTCAGGGTAACAGCAGTTACTTTATAACTCCACTTTCAACAGAGATTGAAGTTAGAGCACAACATTCCTGCTGTGCTCTCCCCAAAAGATGGAATAAATAGAATTTTCTGCACTTCTCCTCTCTGACAAAGTTTTGATTCCTGTAATTAAAAGTAAATTCAGGTTAAATATGGAGAGCTGTCAGCTGGCTAATTATGGTACTTAAAGAAATATTTTCTTGGTTTACTTTTTTTTCTCCATACAAATCAGAGCTATAGAACAGAATGTTTTATACTACAAAAGACCTGTGAAATCATTAATTTAGCCCAACACTGTCAAGTCCTCCATGGCATCATGGTCCCTAAGCACCATGTCTACATGTCTTTTAAAGATTTTCAGGGATGGTGACTCAACGACAGCTCTGGACAGACTGGTCCCTTTCTTGACAACCCTTTAGGTGAAGAATTCTTTCTAGTATGAAGTCTAAACCTTGTCCAATCTCTTGTTATTTAGAAGAGACTAACGCCCATCTCACCACAATCTCCTTTCAGGTACTTGTAGAAATCAATGAGGTTTCTTCAGTCTTCTTTCCCTTAATAACTCCAGCTCCTTCAGCTGCTCCTCACAAGAATTCTGGTCTAGACCCTTCATCATCTCTTTAGCCCTTCTCTGGACATGCTCCAGCACCTCAATATCTTTCTTGTCATGAGCAGCCCAGAGTGGGACACAGAACTCAAGGTGTGACCTCATCAGTGCCAGTACGGAGGGACAATCCCTGCCCTGGTCCTGCTGATACAGGCCAGGATGCCATTGGCTGCCTTGGCCACCTGGACACCCCCTGGTTCGTGTTTAGTCTTCTGTCAATGAGCATGTCCATGTCCTTTACCACTGGGCAGCTCTCCAGGCACTGCCCCAGCCTCTAGCACTGTGTGGGGTTGTTGTGACCCAAGGGCAGGATCTGACACTTGGCCTCATTGAACCTCACACCTTTGGCCTCGGCCCGTTGTTCCAGCCTGTCCAGATCCCTCTGCAGAGCCTTCCTGCGCTCCTGCAGATCAGGGCTCCCAGCCAACCTTGGGTCATCTCTGAACTTACTGAGGATGCACTCTATTCCTTCATCCAGATGAAAAATATTAAAAAGAATGCCCCAAGATAAATAAGTTCTACCATGGTAACAGCAAACAAATTAAATTATTCTGAAGTAACTGATAGTTGAAAAATCCAACCTCACAGTGAAAAACTGAGTATATCATGAATGGACACTAAATTGTAATTGCTGCATATTTTCCCATGAGATTAATTCTATTTGAAAAACAAACTCTGAATTGTAATATTCATATTCTTGACAATGTTCTGATATTCAGACTGTTTAGTCTAAAATATTTGCTTCTCAGTTTACAAGACACATCCAGATTTTCTTCTTGAATCTTCTGTGATTAAAGTGTATAATCTAACTGCAGTATTTAATGGAGATGATAATATTTGTCCTAGTAATCTTCAGATCTGTTTTTTATTAAATGTGGTTTATTTGTCATTTGTTTTATTGGGATTTTTTTGTTGTTTTTTAAAATTTTTGGTTGTTCATTGTTGGGGTTCTTTATTCCACAAGAGAAAGGGTCTTGAAATATGTTCATTTTCATTAATAAAATCTCAGGATGATGGTTAGAAAATCTAAGGTGGAATAATTTAAAATCAGAGTAGGATGAGGGAATTTCCATAAACACTCAATTGAATAAAATATCTCAGTGAATTAATGTCTTATTACACCTTTGAATTGCTAGAGGATAAAAAACATCTATCTTGTTGTGGTCAAACTGCTTTTCATACATGGACATAGGGGTGCCATCAATACCAAACACCACCATATTATATCTAATTTGAGCACATCAGGGTGCTTAAAGGTCCATTAAGCAGTAGATAATTTTTTTCCAGGTACTTCAGGAGACTGATAATTACCATATCATCTAGTGAAGAAGAAGGGGAGAAGAGAGGAGGATGGAGGGAAGAAATCTGTTGGTATTCTACTAAGCAATCCTTTAGCAATTGCATTCAACTTCAAACTTATTGGATTTCCCATTGTTGAAGGCTCATTAATTCATGTCAGTGTGAAATGCCACGGCAGTTTGTGGGTCTCGACACACTTGTTTTTTTCTCTATGTCCCCAAAAATAACCTTCAAAAACATAGTCTGTAGATAAAGACTTCTACTTCATGTAGAGAGTAGTCAATTAAAACAAATTTCTTGAAAGTTTATAGTCACAGCTGTGTAGGAGTGTTGCCCTTGTTAAATACTGGGAAACAAAAGACACCTAGATTCAAATTAATATACTTTTTATATAGCTCCTACAATTTATTTTGGTTTCATTTCAGTAACGCATGTAGTTATTAATAAAAAGGAAAGACATAATTATAGCTGCTCCTACAAAATGTAATTTAGCAGTCAGACTTCTGGAATGGTACATTTCATTTGTATATTTAACATGAACAGAACCAACATATGTAAAGTGTAAACATTTACTGTGTAAAATTTCCTGTCACTAAATTAATTGCTGTGAAAGGCTTTAGATTTTTTTCACAACTTTAAAAATCCTTAAAAATAAGCACCATAATGTAATACATGCTATCTCTGTCTTCTCTACTTTTTTGCAGTAAAACTCAAATTATTAGGAATATTTCACCATTCTTTTTTATGAAATAAATTTTTCTATTAAGTGAATGATGTGTCTTTAATTATAGAACCACTACCCCTTAATTAGACTTAAAACCAAGTTTCTGGATATTACAATGACACAAGGGACTGGCATACAAAGATGGCTGGAAAACTTGCAGATAGATACTACAGTTTCCATGGCATACCTCAACACTATTTTTGTGAAATATTCCAAGCTTCTGTAGTGTTGCCAAACTACATATATCAATTATATGCCTGAATTTAACACAGAGAATCAATCAAAATCGCTTTCCTATCAGATGAGATTTCACCTACTATGAATTCTTTGTAACATATTTTGGGTTGACCATCCTATGGGAATTTTTTTCCTTTCTTGTATATTTTAGGGCTACACCAAATTATTTTGAGATTTTTTTTTTCTCCTGTTAGTCACTGATGTTGGGCACTTTTGCAGAAAAATAAATAAGGTTTAATTTTTTATTTAAGTATGGGTGTGATATGAAGGAATTTAGAAAGAAAAGTAGGATATCATATTATGTCAAGATATCTTGTGCTTCTCCTCTTACTTCTGATATTCGTTGACCTGGTTCTTTCTAATTTTTGTTGTATGATGTACCTGAGATGAAGAAGGAGCCATTATACCTTGTTTTCAAATGGAAGTAATGAACCATATTTTTCTCCAACCTCCCCCTTCTTCCCAAAGTGGTGTCCCAAAGAGGCACAAGAAGGATCATCACACAGCAGCATCTCATCCTTTGTTTCTTTTCTACTCTGGTAAAGTAGCTCTTTTAACTACCTTTGATATAGAAAATGCCAGGGATCAAAACCTGAGCTCTACCACATGGAATAAATATAAAACCCTGGGGTTTTTAAATCCCATTGCCTTAGGGGATTTGTTTGTTACTTAGCATTAGCTTTAACGTGCAATACACCTTACCTGTAGTTTCAATCAAAAAGAATTATCACCCCCATAAAAGGAGACCTATGTGGGAAAATAAATGCAACAGGTTACTGCAGGAGATTACCCTTCTGTATTATTGATAAAAATCTGTTCATAGAGGATACTTGTTTGACAATTCTGCACAAAATATTATTGCTCCAATATGTATGCTTCTCTCTCCTTGTGTGTGATGTAATGACCCATTTAGCATGTTCATAATTCCCTAGGCAATACTAGGAATCTGTTTCATAAATAAACATTCATTTTTAATTATTATTTAAACTGTAGAACACAAGATGGCTTTGCTTATTTGAGGTTCAGATTAACTTCACGTAAAGTGGAAAAGTTACATTTGAGAGGAATAGTGCTGAATCTTTGGTCTAAAACAAGCTGGTGAATAAGCTAAGGCTAAGGTTATTTAGTAGAAATTGCTTAGACTCACAGTGAAATAAGAAATTACTATGGCCTTGAAAAATTACACTTTATTCAGTTTAACTTGCATTACCCACAGAACTCCCAAGCAGCATTTTCAAGAGAAAGACAATCTACATTGTGACTGTATATGGCAACCACTGAGGTTTTGGAGAGAACTGTAAACATGTAAACATTAGCCACTAAATTATGAGATAAACTGCTTAACAACTTTTTCTAGAATGGAGTATGATCAGGCATCAGGCAGATTCAAACCATAGCTTCTCTTGGGGGCAACTTATGGACATTCATGATCCAATCCCTCGCTGAAAGTTGTGTCAGCTGAGATCTAGCTGTCCAGGGGCTTTTCCAATCTAGATTTAATTTCTAATATAGTATCTAAATCTCCATTGTTGCATTTAGTCTCTGTGCTTTGGTGCTGCATAACTCCAAGGAAATGTATAAATATTTGGTGAAATATAGTCCAACAGGGACTATTTGTAGGTACATTGATATGCACATTGAAATGCAGGAGTTACGCCAGGATGTGGATATCAATGTCATTATAACCTAACGATATTCCATCTTTCTGAATATTTTATCTACTACAGGTGGAATAGCATTTCTTAGACTAAGTGCCAGAATACAGCAGAGTCACATTCTGGTTGTCTTTATTTATAGTAAAGAAGGCAGAGTTCCAGAACAGTGCAGGTATTTGACAACTTTAAAATTTCCTGCTTTTGCCAGGCTACAGAGTGGAGTGGCTGTATGTGAGGCTGTGCCTGGAAACAAGACAGACAAATTATGAAAGATGTAGTGAAGAGAACCAAGCCTGGTCAGTCAGACTCATTGATGATAATGTGGGAGAGACTGAGAACGATTATTTCAAGGTTTTATAGGGATCTCTGGAAGCTGGGAAATAAGGGCAAAAAGAGGAAACCAAAACCAAAACATGTGGAGACATCACAAAATACACATGAAGCCTATGACAATAAACAAACCTTGCTACTCAGACTAGATGTGTGGCTATCAAGAAACTTCAGGAGGAGGAGGCCATCTGTGCCTGTGTTTTATGCGAGTCCTGTACCTGTGTGTTGCTGAAGGCTCACCATGTCCATGTTGGTTAACCTCTATGCATCTCTCCAGGGTATGGGTGCACCTTTAGATCCACACCCAGAAAAGGACCAGCCACGTTCCACAGCCAGAGTGAGGGGTTGGCTAGGCTGGAGTGACTGGTGAAGGTGGCCATGCTTCTCACATCCCTTACCTTACAATTGAACTAGTATTAAGAAATTGCTTTTAAATTAGTTTCTGTCCTTTAACCTGATCCTTTTAAAATAAAGAGGAAAAGCTAAATAAAACTGCAGTTTCTTACCGATATAAAACAATAGTTTTTCTTAGTATTTTTTGTTTTGTCTAACTAGACTTTGTCAATATTAATGTTTATTCAGCAAGTTTATTTTCCCATTCTACTTGATGTATGTCTGTCATTAATACATTGTTATTGATGGTGGTGATCTGTGCACATATTTTCTAGTGAAAATATCACCTTTTAAAATGGACACTGCTTTTGTCGACATTTTAGTAGGGAGTTATGAGGTGAATCATGGTTAATGTGTCTTTGGTGATGATTTATCTTCTTGTCTTGCTTTAGAAGTGAAGAAATATAAACAAAAACATTTAGTTCCTTCATTCCCACTACAGTTTTGAACAATATAACTACAATAAATATTGGGTTTATGTTCTACTTGTGTTTATTTGTCAACCTTTCTGCTATTCTTCAGAATCTGGTGCTGGCTACTGATTGGCATTATGCCTCTCAATTTTTTTTTTTCTTTTTTTTTTTTTTTTTTTTTTTTTTTTTTTTTTTTTTTTTTTTTTTTTTTTTTGTCTACAAATTTTGGGCTTGGGCCTCTGTGTGTTGTAATACAAAACATTGGTTCTCATTTTCAAAAGGACTTTAAGTCCTATCACAACTAATCTGAAAAAATTCTCCTGTCAAAAAAAAATCTGGTCCCTGGGAAAAATTGTTCTCTTCAGTTTACCTGAAGTAGAAGTGTTTTAATTATGATGCCATAAAATTTTTATTCACAAGTTACACATAGGGAATACTGAGGAAATTATTCTGAAAACATTCATAGATTACATACAAACACACATTAAATAGAAATTATTTATATACTGGAAATCTGCCCAGTTTTAAGTGCCTTATAAATTTCAGCTAAGGAATATGGCTTTGTCTTGAAAAGGAGGTTAAAACCCTCAAAACATCTTGTGAGAGTAAGTTGCTTCCTGCAGGTGTTCTTGGAAGGTCTGGTCATTCCTAAGAAGTAGTTAGGATAGAGGGCCACAGTGTAGAATTTGCAATGGCATTTCAAGCTTTGAACACTTATGGAAAAGCAAATACCATGTCTGCAAGTGCTATGTTACTTGACTTCAAATCTGCTCATGTGTTGGTAGATCCTGATGGGGCTAAACCAGGCCTCCAGAGTTGTTCCCCCTAAAGGCAGCCACCATGGAGGCATTGCATTTAGAACCAGGCAGGCTAGGGAGAGCAAAGCAGAACAGGGGTGCTTATCAGGCTGCTGTATGGCAAGTTGTTAATAGATCAGGTCCATCGAGCAAGGCACAAGCAAAATTCAAGCTGACTATTTCATAGTAATGTGTGTAGACAGACAAGGAGACTTCCAGTTAAGAGTGCAATAGGCAAAAATAAAATACAATAAAATAAAATAAAATAAAATAAAATAAAATAAAATAAAATAAAATAAAAGAGGTTGACCCAGAAATGCCAAAAACTTGTCAATCTTCAAAAATCAGTAGGAAGTACAGATTTTGGAAGAGGATAGGGGAGAATGATTTTACTTCACATAGTAGATGCTCTGCTATACATTTCTGTGCTAATAGAAATGTGTATATAGAAAAAAATGTAGAATTGTTTCCGAGTACCACTTTCTAAAAACTATTACCTAGTGTATGTTGTTTGGAAAAGCCTTCCAAGAATATTTGGCATGAAAATATTATATGGAAAAAAAAAAAAAAAAGGCAATTAAACTATCTGTTGTTGATATGTTGATAGAGGAATATCTCAGGTTTGAAGCATTATTAGTATTGCTCCCATCGTTAATATCTAGTGACTAGCCTTCTTATTGAAATTACTTGCTGTTTATATACATGTGATTTCACACTGCTGAAATCTTTTCCAGAGGACTGTAAAATGTCTTTAAGTCTGCAGTAGATCCTATCAGCCTTCACAGCAGTTCTAGTTCCCCTAGGACTATTTTTTTCACCATGTGTTGTTACTAATTCAGCTAATCTCCAGGTCTGTTACTGAGCTAAGGGGATGTTCTTTTTGACATTTTATGTTAAGCTGCACACAGTTATGTAGAGTACCCTGATTAATATTGTGCAGACCTTTGCTTTAACTGCTGGTGATAATAGGTGGGACAGAAGTAAATCAGAGTTAAGGGAATAGAATTAAAAGGATAATAAACTTGGTTGTACCTAATTAATTGCCTAACAACTGCAGTTTTCTCTGTCACTTCCTCCTTTAGGAATATTATATGGAACTCTAGGGAATTAGAAACTTGTTGTACTCTTAAAAGAAGAGGTAAATGTAAATTTGAGATCTGTAAAACAAAGATATTAATTTAAAATTTTGTGCTTTCATTCAAAATGAAATTACTGGAAATTTATTACCCTTCCAATTATTAAAGAGAGGTTATAACACACGGTAAGCAGTGAGACTGCTTAGATGTTATTGCACCATCTCCAGCACTGATTTTCACATGTCTTTTTCTTAATTATCTGTGATTTTTTTGTGTAAAATCAATATGGTAAGATCAAAGGGTGATGTTAGGGCTGATTATTACCCACAATGTGTTTTGATTACTAAGTTATGAAACATTATCACTAAAATGTTTGGGTTTTTTTTTTTTTTTTTAATATATATATATTTAGCCTTGTCTCTATCAAAGTCTCCTTTGTGAAATGAGAGTTTTTTTCTGGTGCTGATAATCTGGAGAACTATGTGAAAAGTTGACTTTGCAAATTTAACTTTTCTGAATTGTAGAATTTTTAGTTATTGGAGAAAGACACAAATAAAATAAAACCGTTAAAAAGTTTCAGAAAACAATTAAACAAAAGAAACACCAGAAAATTCTGTGGATTGCATAATGGTTTGCTATCGATACTTTGGGTCTAACTTTCTGAGGAAAAATGTTAGGAGAATTTCTACTTCTTTTGTGGTGAAGTGAATTTTATTTTTTGTTAAGACAAAAAAAATTACCTAGTTTAGGGAGGGTAAGAATAATGGTTTTTATATGACCAGAAAAACTATTTCTGTTTCCTTTTACATTTTTTCTTCTATATTTTTTCTTAAATATTTTTAAATCCAAATCCTTTAACTTTAAGAAATCTTGTGGCATGACTAAGCATATCATTGAGAAACACATGGAACTTTACAAAATGTCTATTGTAAAATCCTACACTTGTTGAAAAATTAATTTGAGGTCCAGGGTAATAAATTAGTAAAATAATGGGTAATGCAGCCTACAGATTTGATACAGGGGTATATTTTGTCTGCAAGTTTGTGGTACTGACTAAAACTGTACAAGTATAATTGCAGATTTTGAAAAGCTGCATTGACATTTACTTAAATCTTATTCTAGTGACTCTTACTTGATAGTACAGGGCTTGATTTAGTGGCAAGATTTATTGAACATAATTGTGCTGCAGTGAACTACAGCAATTTCATTAAGGGAAGAAACCCTTCTGTAAAGAACAAGTATTATGAGCCTTTAGTGTATCTAATGCACACCCACATAAGCATGTTCAGTTAGTTCAGCTTTCATATATCCATAATCCTACCACAGTGTTTGAAAAACAAACCAAGAGAATGCATAAATGCCAGTTTCATTATGAGTTTGATAAAGAAAAGGGTCTGCAAAACAGATATGAGCAAAACTTAAGTCAGAGAACTGGAAGATCATATTTTAATCAGAGATGTTGAGTCAGAAACTTCTTGCTAATTCTACTGTCCCTGTTTAGTCCACCAGGATTATGCAGTGTTCCTTCCTTCCTCTCTCCCTTTCCCTATGTACAACAGTCACCTAATGAAAACACTTCCTTAATTAGTGTAGTGTTCCACATGCTGATGAATATGATAGATTACACAGATGAAAAAATAAATTAATTTGAAGGACTTGTTAGCTTGTTATGAATTTTGTGGGTTTGGTTTGTTTTGTTTTCCCTCTTAATTACAACAAAAATTTTAGTGGTCTAGTATAATCTAATAGAAAACATCTTCATTCTGTTCTTCAAAAAATATAAATTATTTAAAATCAGTCAAGACATCAGCAAAACCACTAAATTTGTAGAAACAAAGGGTATAATTTTTAACCTTATTAGCCTTTAAATAGAACCCAAAATCTAGAATTTAGTGACCACATGTAAGAGATTTAAAAATTGCAATTGTCTTAAACAATTGTTGTTAAAATTAAGAACATTAAATTTATTAATAAAATTATTATTTTAGTTAATATTAATTGAAAATATTACAATCAATTATTAATAAAATTAACTGTAAATATTTTTTAAAATAAAGGACTTTTTTTAAGTTATGCAAAGAAACGACTGCTTATCTGCACCAGTGATGTCCATACTCCTCCTTTCTTCCACCTCTTCTTTATATGCCTCTTGGATTCCAGGAATTTGGACCTTGAGACAGGCCACCTGACAGGAACTTGAGATTAGGTAAAGGTGGTACTATTATCTTAAATGTTATCTTAGGTCTAGGGAAAAACAAACATGGTATGAGGAAGAAAAATGTATCCATGTGGATAGCCAACTCAGCGGCTGTGTTAAAAATAATCTCTGTCTGGGTTCAGTGAGGGGAGGCCATGGCCCCCAGATTCATTTGCTGAGGCCTCCAGAGAGGACTGCACATGTTCCACAACGTTCCTGTAAAAGACAGTGTAAAACATCCTCCTCACAGGGAAGGTGCTCTGTTGTTCCCACATACAGCTGAATGCATATTAATCCATTGAACTCTATTTATCACAGGACCCCCACCACAGAGAAGCCCAAGCTAAACAGGACAAATAGGATGCTTCTGGATTCACAGGGTATCTGTACCTGTCCACAGGCATATCTACATGCCTATATTTCTACTTAATCTGTCTCTCTCTCTCACCCTCTTTTTATCCCTGCTCTTCCCTTTTTATATTTCTATCTCTCTTTACCTCATAATTACTGTAAAATGAAACCTGTACTATTGACTTTGGTGTGTAGTCTTGTTTGCACCTTAATTTGGGCAAAGACATCTCTCTGATAATTGTAATATTGAGATCATAACTTCATTTTGCTCTAGTCGTGGCATAATACTGTTCTCTGACCCAAAGTGCCTTTGAAAATAGTACAGTTCCCCCAGCTTTCACCTGTGGGAGGTGGGTGGTTCATTGTGTATGAACCCCGGGAAACTTTGCCCCAGCTGCCCCTTGAAGGATGTTGTATGAGAGCTTTTGGGGACAATGGCTCTTCTGAGTGACCAGTGTAAATAAAATGTTTTGTTGTCCTTCCTGGAAAAGAATTATTATTAGCCCTACATTTCTGGAGTGGAGTTGGCATGAAAAGATTTGGGATAATGAGTGATTGGTTATGCAAAAATCTGAAGATGAGATTATGCTATCTTTACAAGATTTGAAAGTCTTGTTCCTTCTGTTAAATGAGAAAAACAAAACAAACAAACAAAAAATGGCTGCAGGAAGAGGCACTGCTTGCTGCAAAATGTGATCCTGTCCAGAAGCTTCAGGCAAAACTTTGTGATATGGTGGTAGAATTTTACAGGAAGAATTGTAGGCTGTAGAACCCATAAAGCATTTCTGAAACAGGGTCTAGTAATTCAGACTTTTTGTTGTGCTCAGTGGAGCAGTTGAGACTAGATGAACAAGTCTCTTGTTATGATATAGAGCAAAATGTAACATTTGCATTGACATCTAATGATGAGGAAGTAGCATGTCAACCCTTAATTCAAACTGAAACTACAAATGTCCGCCTGGGTTAGTAAACTGCTATTAAAATGGTGCCATTTACAGCTCCCAAGATCAAAATCTGATCATAAATCAGTCAAGATTGAAATCCAGTCAATATTAATGCAGAGGGATGCCAGACAGCAGAGAGTTAAAATCACTGGAGTCAGGGAAGCAAGAGTTATCTGCCAAACTGATAAGGTTTTTTCATGTCTCCAGGGTGGAAAATAGACATGTGCTAAAAACTCTAAAAGAAACCCAGTTCAAGCAGTTAAAGCATTCCCTAATTCACGTGCTGCAGCACTTGTCAAATTTTACAGGCATTATCACTCCCTCCAGACATGAAATTAAGCAGAGGAGACCCCCTTGAAAATATGGGGGAAACGACAACCACTTCATGTAATAGAATTGAAACTACACATGAGAGATATCAAGGTCATGCAGTCAAAAAACTTGATTCATTAAGGAGTTATGTGTCAGGAAGTTTGTATTGTTTTCTTTTTCTGGGAATGCCAGCACCTCACTTCTGGAGATGAAAGGCAGAGAGCCAGAACTGTCATCAGATTTGCAAGAAAAGGCTCACAGAGAACGATGAACATGTGGTAATAATTTTCTGTCTTAGATCCTTTTAGTTTTTTGGTTATTTTGTGATGGATACAGGGGTGCCAGCATTTCAAACTGAAGTTGCTGTTTTAGTAGCATTATACCAGACAAGAAATTTTCCCTTCCTTTTTATGACTGGTCTATATTAGGCTAAATTATCACTTTTTTTTTAATAAAGGAACCTGCCAATAGATGAACTGTGTCAGACCAACAGAACGTTCAGTTTCCACCATAATTGCTCATATTATTAGTTTATTAAAGTTTGTGATTTTTTTTGTGTGTGTGTGTGTGTTTTCATCACAAGTGCCTTATTGGGAGACTAAACATTAGTCAATCTATTCTATGGATTATTTGATTTTGCTAAGTTTATTTTGTCTTTTTATCAAAAAATTGTATGGGAAAAGCTTTTTTCTTTTGTCTTATGGTCAAAGACATAATATGTCTTTAATAATAAATTTAGCCTGGAAGCTGGTACAAGTATGTGTGCATATTATGTATCATACAGATACGTGTTAATTTTCCCAGTTCTGTCTCTGAAGGATTTAGATTTTTTATTATTTCACTAAGTTTGTCTGAGATAGTAATGACTAAACTATATAATCTTAAGAAAATAGACAAAAATATTAAATGGGAAAATGTTGATTCCCCCTTCCTAAACCAGGACATACTGCAAATACGTCAAAGTTAAAATACAGAAAAGCATTTTAGCATCTCTGAAGCAACTCTTCCTGTAACCACTTCTTTGAACTAAATATGTTATTTAGCATTAGACATTTCAAATTAAATCACAGACTTGTATTCCCACCTGAGGTTCTTTATGTACTATTGGGTTTCCTACCATATCTCCTAAGAAGATATTTTAACTTCACCTCCCTTCCTTTATTTATGCTAATGAATATGGTAGCTAAAATACATTCTGCACCACATGTGTCTCAGTTTTGGGTGCAACTTACTGTGGTAGCAATTGGAGAGAAAAAAAAAAAAGAAGCTACATGGGATAATACAACCCAATATGAAAGGGAATTAATTTCACTTATGACTCCTCAAAAATAAAGCTACAGTTTTCGATTCTGTGTCAGGGTTAAATTACAATGGAGCTGTACTTTATCCCCTGGACAACAGAGTAAATGTTGATGTAAAACTGTTTTCATGAGAACTGTTTGCACAACTATTATATTTGCATCCAGTGATTTTATTAGTCTGTAAAATGTTGATTACAAGATTACAGTGTGCAAAATACAGTCATAACCAACAGAATACCTGTTTGATGCAGGCAAAGCTATACTCCACTCTCAGCTGCCTTTCTAGAAGTCTGATCATGCTTTTTATTTTTCAAGCTCACTTTTCCTGCGTTGAATAGTTCTTGTACTATTTCTAAATTAGGCTTTCTGCATTGAAACAAATGTGAGAACAGGGATATTTTTATTGCTCCTTTCATTGTGAGGCATCTGTACCTGACATATAAAGTTTAAGGGGGCATTTTAAAACTTAGGTAACATGTCAATAACTCTGGCTGTCACTTCACACAGTAATTGGGCCTGCCAGTGCAGAATGAACTATAAGGAGAGCGACATTTTCTGTATCCTAGCACAAAATAGGGTTTGGTTTATATACGAAGCTGAATCAAGAATAATGTCAAAATTTCTAGAAAATTTTTCTTTTGAATTTTCTAAAAATTGAAAATTAGGATGCTAATGGCATCATTACAAAATAGGTAATGTCTCTGGTTCTGCTTCCCCATTGGTTCGGAGCCTTTGACGTATAAAGTCACATCCCTGTCCCACTTTCAGGATTGGACCTTTGCCCTCAGGTAACCTCATATATTGTAAAGTTAGCCACATCCCCAGGTGTTTAGATGCTGTGCCTCAGACCATGCAGTCTCTGTGATTGTTATTTTACCACCATTAAAGTTTTCGTTTTCAGGCACTCCATTCCTGCCTCTCTCTTTTTGCCACACTCCCCTAACTGGACCAGACCTTGAGTTGCAGTGAGCTGGGCTGCAATACAGAAAGCTTGTGATTAAGTGAACTAAATGAAACATGCATTTCTCCTCTCTTTCTGTGTTGGTACATTTTGATGCTGTTGACTATCATCAACACCAAAACCATGAACCAAAACATGAGAGAAAGTTCCTGGCTGAGATCCTCTACCATCAAAACATTAGGAATTTTTATGTGGAATGGAGACCTTTACATGTTGCTGCTTAATTAGTTTTAGCTACTGGACTCTGAAGGATCAATCAAAGACCTTTCATACAGGAAAAATCTTTGTTCAGAGACAGAATCAGTTCCAAGTTATGTATTTACTGAGAGTTAGATAAATAGTGCTTTCTTATCCCAATGTTAGTATCTTTTTCTATTGCATTGCCAATGCAGGGATGGGCCTCTTACATTTTGAACTCTCTCTGATGCCTTAGCTTGCTTCTGAAAAACAGTAATTTTATGTAACATTAATTATATATTGCAAAATTTATAATTGTTTTTATGAAGTCATATGAGGGAAATTATTCTGGAAGCAATTTTTAAAAATAATTATCAGAAAAAAATAAAAGGTTGAAGGGAACTTAATAGACCATGAATGTTTTATTTAGTGTCTTAGAGATTGAAATCCATGGACTGATAAAGCTGACATAGAAAGCGAGGAAATGTTGGCTTACCAATTAAAGTTTGATGTAACCAGAGCTAGTTGTTCTGCAAGATGAGAGAACAGACATGTTAGATGTTCAATATATGGAGAAGCTGGGTATCTCACAGGAACAAAAAAACCTCCAAAATATGATTAGAAACAGCAACATTCAAAAATTTTATATTAAACATAATAATTAGAGCATTATCTAAGTATTGTTTTCTACTACCAGTTCAATAACATATCCTTGCTTCTTTTACAGTTGTTCACTGCCACTTCTTCTATGTTTACACATGAAACTTTGTCCACATTCAGACAACTCCAAATGCCGCAGTGCTTTCCTCAAGGGTTGGTATTGGGACTGGCACTGCTATTTAACATCTTGGTCAGTGACATCGACAGTGGGATTGGAGGCACTCTCTGCAAGTTTGCCAGAGACACCAAGCACTATGGTACAGCCAACATACAGGAGGGGAAGGACACCATCCAGATGGATCTGGACAGGTTTGAGAAATGGACCTTTGGAAAGTACACAAAGATAAAAAAAAAAAATTAAAAATGCAAGGTCTAGCACTTGGGTCAGGGCAATCCCAGGCACAAGTACAGGCTGGGCAGAAAATGAAAAGAGGGCAGACCTAAGGATAATCACTTGGAGTGTTAGTGGACAGTAATCTCAACTTGACCCTTGCACCCGTTGTCCAAAAGGCCAACTGTGTCCTGGGCCACAACAAAAGTGACATGAGCAGGAGAGAGAGGGTGCTCATTCTGCTCCTCTGTTCTACTCTTGTGAGATCCCACCTGGAATATTGTTTGTAGTGCTGGGTCCACAACACAAGCAAGATGTGGACTTGTGGGATAAAGTCAGGAAACTAGACACTAAGTTGATCAAGGGGGTGTAATATCTCTCCTCTGAGTTCAGGCTGAGAGAATTTAGGCTGTTCAACCTGAAAGGGAGAAAGCTTTGGGGAAACCTTATTGCACCTTCCAATACCTAAACGGGGCCTACAGAAAAACAGGATGTAGTGATAGGATAAGGGGGGAATGGCTTTGCATTGAAAGAGGAAAGATTCAGATTAGTTATAAGGATCGAACCCTTCACTATGAGAGTGCTGAATAATTGGGACAAGTTGTCCAGATAAACTGTGAGTGCACCTTCCCTGAGAGCATTAAGGCCAGGCTGGACAGAGCTCTGCACAATCTCATCTAGTAGGAGGTGTCCCTGCCCATGGCAGGGGAGTTAGAAATAAATGATCTTTCATGTCCCTTCCAGCCAAAACAGTTTTATGCTTTCAGGATTCTGCAATCTTGCAAATACTAAATCTTTGCAATCTACTTCTGAGAATTTATGAACTTTTAGTTTGCTTAAAATTTTGGTTTAGATATTTCTGGTTTTCAAAAATATTCAGCAGAGATAGACAGAAAAATTAATCATTAACTTCAAACTATAGCCTGACAGCTGGATGTGCTTAGTGTATGAGAAGATACACATAGGGCTAGAATGACAGGTTTTCCAGTTGTTTTGTGGGGGGGTTGTTTGTTTGTTTGTTTGGTTGGTTGGTTGGTTTTGGTTTGGTTTGGTTTTTGTTGTTGTTTGTTTGGGGTTTTTTGGTTTTGGTTTTTTGTTGTTGTTTTGGGGTTTTTTTTGAGTCTAAATTTCAACATGATTCAGTCACTTAAAGACTTGTCTGTCTAAACAGACTTACTGTCATCCTTTGAAACATATTGCCTCTGATGGCTAAATAATTTTCCTGATTATAAGTAATCCAGAATACATGAAAATAACATTTTCTGAAATGAGTAAGACATCAAGTAGGACATATTTACAATGCAGCTGACCTGTAAAAAAATTCATTCATTCTTCTTGTCATTATTATTCCTCCTCAGTCCCACCTACCCCTGTACTGTCTCCTTTTGTGAGGTGGGTCGTGCTGATCATGTCCTCTGGTTAACAGCAGGTGTAAGCACTGAAGACTTCTGCAGGTCACTGTCCATTCATACAAAACTCATCCTATAACATTACATGGAACATGTGCAGTGAAGGAGAGAAAGGAGGGAAACATGGGCCACCCTCAGAATCACCCTCAGATTTCAAGATGTGGACTAAGGATATAAAGTCTCTATTCTTTTTTGCACCTGTCCATTGTCAGTCAGAGGTACAGTGAACAAATGGAGTTCTTAATGACCCTGACAGTCTTATGAATCCCTCAGCTGGCTTCTGTTCTTTGAAAAGCGGTTCCACCTCTGTTGAATATGTGCATAAAAAAGAAAGATGCAACCTCCCTGTCTTATCTTGTAATCCCTAGGAGATAAAACACAAACAGCTGCTACTTCAGTGTGCTTGAAGTTTGGCAGGTTGTGGAGTCTCATTCAGTTGCTGCATCTGTGTTTAACACTGCAAAAGGCCAAACTTTCTTTAAATGGACAAAACAAGATCTTAGTCCTACTGCTAGTTCCTTTTAAACTACATTCTCAGCCTTTCCCTGGTTAAGTCACTCACAAACTTTCAGGCTCCTTTTTTAATGAACTAAATATTAATGCTGCTTTTTAGTTCAGCATTCCATAAAATATGTCTTGGTTTTACCCCCTGGATTCTTACCACATTATTTATTCTTTCAAGCAGTTTTCTTTTTACAGACCAAAGCAGTGAATAAATAATGGATTTACCCAGATTATTAAATATTTGTTCTAAATAACTTCCAGTGTGCATTTTTATATTTGATATCTGTTTATTTCCTTTAAGAGCTGCAAGACTAACAACCTAATAATTTCTGTTCCAGTTCTGCAAGTTATACTTTCACAATACATAGGAAAAAAGAGCTTCTTATTTTGGAAAGGTTTCAAAATAATTGTCTTTGTTTTTTACAATATTATCTCTCATGCCAACTGTTTTGTCTTCACTTTTGTGAAGACAAAAGTGAATTTCTTTGTCAAGAATTCCAACTGTTTTGTCTTCACTTTTATAGCCAAACTTCTCCACTACCTGTGCTAAAGCAAAATACTTGAGAATTGGCCATCACATATTGCAATTTCCTCTGAACAGGTCCAAATTTTCCATAGAAACTAGAGTACAACACCTAGGAAAAAGTAAATTGCTGACAAAACACAGAAAACAAATAGCTGTGGGAATGTATAAAGAACATATTGGAGGTAGAATACAAAGTGTTTTCAAGAAATGGAAAGTCTATCTAAAGATAGACTAGATATTATACCCAAGTCTGTTCTTTAAAAGCTTACATTTTAGTGTCACTTTTTGTGTATTATTATACTCAAATTCAAATGGATGTGGTACACAATGTGGGGAAAAAAAAAAAGCAACACATTACAGAAGACAAGGAGAAGACTGAGGAATACTTCTTAAGAATTGCTTCCTCTCTGCAGATTAACTTTGTGCTGATGCTGACAGTTTCAGTGAAAGAAAAAAAAAAACAAAAATCAAGTGTCTAAAATGTTTCTGCTCCCAGCAGGCTTTTGACGTTGACTTAAAAGAAATTTTAATAAATGTAAAACCAAAGAGGAAAAATTAAAATCGAACATCTGATTTACTTTTACATTCCACGTGGCCACCAGTTCAATTCTGTTAATGTCAATGGAGCTAGAACGAGACAAAATTGGAATAATGAATTGTTTTATCTGGTCTCTCAAAGCATAATACTTAAGAATTACACAACAACATAAGTTATTTTCTCTTCAAAAAACTTACTTCTATGGATGTTTCATTACATGTTTGTGACGCCTTGAAGCACAGTTACCAGATAGACCAGATAGTCTCTCTTTACTGTCAAATTTATTTGATCTTTAGTTTTGCACACTGGTGAAGACACTGAAACATTACATTTTGGTATCAAAAGATAGTGTGATGCAATCCCTTGTTCTCACTGAGAACAGAGGTCTTCATCTTGTCATTGTCAAATTAGTAACTTTCACAAACAGTAACAAAAATTGCAGTAATTCACAGTAGTTGCAAGCATTAATTAGAAAAAAAGAGCTTCAGAAAACAGTTTGGTGAATTTAGAAATAAGACTATTTCCATACTATATTAAAAGAAATTATTCTCCAAACAGCCTAAGAGCCAAGAAATCTGACTCAGCTTATCAGAGGTTGTAGTGGCTGGACAAAAGAGACCTACAGTATAAGAATTTTGATTTCCATATGTGTTGACCATTGTCTCACCCTTTGGAAGAGAATATTATCAGAAATACAGAGTAATGGACCCTCTTATACCTCAACAGTCTCAGTTTAACCTTCTCTGTGTCAACTAATTTGTTAAGAAAATCCCATGACGGTTTCATCAAGACAGGCAAAAGTTCTGGCACAATGGGCTTGGTACAACTGCCATTCTGGAAGAGTGCCCTATGCCACAAAAAATGATCAAGAAATGGGGATTACAGCTGACCTCCAAACTATAGTACTAGGTAATGTCCAAAAAACAGTAGTTTTAAAAAGCACTTGAAGTGGCCATAGATGAGCAGTTGAGGAAAACACTTACTGTAATGCTACTACATGAAAAAACTTAGCACAGTCTTTGATTGTTTAAAATAGAATACCTTTTCTTGAAATATATATGATTTATGAATGTCTGGGTGTCTTGTTTGTCTATATTTCACAAAAACATTGAGAAATTAAAAATGGTTGAAATAAATTCCAGAAATTTTTCTTAGCTTAAAAATTGCCAATTTCAAGTTTATTTTTTCTAGAAATTGGCAGCATATTTAAACTATAACTAATGTGGATGTTATAGGCTGCAGTTGCAGCTCAAATAGTCTAGAAATAGCCAATATCACTCACTGGTGGATGATAAATTTCGTGTTGAACAGGTGAATATTGATATGCCACCACCACCAGTTCTGCTTTGCAGAGAGTTGGGAATATCACCTTGCACTAGGCGTTGTTACAGAAACACTGTAACACGAACAGCTAAAGTAGATCATCAATAACAATATTATGCAGTTAATTAACCTCTTTTTTAAATCTTAATTTGGAAGTAAATTATTAGGTTAGATGCTATCCATCAAACTAAGGCTTGTTTTAGTGTGAAGAAAAAAATATAAAGCAGTTTAAAAGCCTGCTTAAGGATCTGAAAAAAACAGCTCATGAAGATTAAAAACAGATTCAAGTCTATACATTTGCAGCCAGCTATATGATAAATTTTCTCTTACTTGCAATTTTTGTTTAGAGAAACAAACAGTCCTATTTTCATGTTGGACAGTCAAAATCATCAAGTAGTCAATACTCTCCCTCTTACCCTCTCTCAGACCTTGTAAATGCTTTCTTAAAAATGTAACATGTACTTTATCTTTCTGCCCTAGTGTATAACAGAAGCTATTCTGCAAATACCCCATACTCTTCTCCACGATGTATTTTTCCTATGCTAAGCATTTATATATTTCCCAAAGAAAAAAGCTGGATTTCCCTTCAAAAATGCTGTAGAATTTAAAATACATCGTATCACACAGCCAAAGATATTTCCAGCTTAAGAATCCTTTGGTGCATGCTGTTTGCTATATCAGCGTGTCATAAAACACTGTTAAATAAATCTATCACAGGTTGCTAAGCTGGAGGTCTAGAGCTCTGCTCAGATACTGATATGTGGTTGTTAAAAGGCAAATCTGTCAACTCATCCATCAACAGACTAATATATTATTTTGGGGCTATCAACAAGAACATATCTTTGGTAAAAACAGATCAAACATGAAATTACATTTGCAAAACCTATTAAATTCTTTTAAAAAAGCTGTATGAATCAAGTGGTTTTCTAAGCAATAAACAGTAATCCAGACTTTTAAGGAGCTAACTTTGATAGCTCTGGCTTCCTTTTGATGCTGCTTAACTAACATACTTGTAAATCTCTATAGTATTCACATAAACATCAGCAATACCTTAAGTAGCAATTATCAGACCATCAGATGCACACTCATCTGACATAGCACCTTGCTATTAAAAATTACAGATATATGTATAATACCTCACATTCATGTCCTTGTTCCTTACGTATTCTAGCTAATTTTAATAATATGTAACTTTGGATTGAAATTTTTGAATTAAACAGGGAATGAGGAATTGTCACGTCACAGAACCATCTGTAGATTTTCAATAGCACTGCATATTCATTGGTGTCAGGTGCCTGGTGTAACATGAAGAATTTTAGCAAATGCAAACAAATTCTTACTCAAATACAGCCACTACTTAAACACTTTTTTAAAGTTTGATTCTTTTCATTCTTACAAAAAAAAAAAATTATCTTTTATATAATTGATATCCACTGCCTTTCAGCAAAGCCTTGCTTTTGAACAAGGTTCCCAACAGAGCTGTTTAGGAAAAATTAATTGAAGAAATCAGAGTTTCCTTTACCATGCTGCTATTTGACATCTATCCTCATCTTTCATTTTTCCTTCATTCCTCACAATGTAAAAGGGATATAAAATTAACGGAGAGCATCCAAAGGAGGGTAATGAAGATGGGGGAGAAGAGTCTTGAAACAAAGCTGTATAATCTTGATCTATTCAGCCTGGAGAGGAGGACACTTCTTCAGGAGGGAGAACTCATTACAATTACAACTTCCTTGTGAGGGGCAGAGGAGGGGCAGAGAAGGGGCAGGTGCTGATCTCCTCTCTGTGGTGACAATGACAGAACCTGAGGGAATGGTCTAAAACTGTGTCAGGGGAGGTTTAGGTTAGATGTCAGGAAAATTTTCTTCCCCCAGAGGGCCGTTGAGCACTGGAAGAGGCTTCCCAGGGTAGGGTTCACAGCACCAAGCCTGACAGAGTTCAAGAAGTGTCTGGACAATGTTCTCAGAAAAATGATGTGACTATTGATGTTCCTGTGCATGGCCAGAAGTGGGACTTCAATGACTCTTGTGTGTCCTCCATCTTAGGATACCTAATAATTCTATGATTCTATGAAAATCAAGGACTATTAAAATATTAATTATGAATTATTTAATATTAATCTATTAATAGATTTGGCCAAGACAAAAGAGCTGCTGTTCATTGTGCAGCTCAACAAATGCTTATCATTATTTTTAAAATAAGTCAGTAATACTGATCATTACTTATTCTAAGAATTCCAAGAATTTATAGAACACATAGGAAGTAGTAGTCTGCTAAAAGGTTCTTCTCAGTCTTTTCCAGGCTGAACTAGCCAAATAATCTCACCCTTTCCTCATATGCCTTCCCTTCTAGAACTCTTTGAAATCTTTGTAGCCCTCGTTTTGACACTTTCTAATAGCTTTATATATGGATTATATTTTGGCAACCAAAACTGCACACAGTACTAGAAGTAAGGCTGTGCCAGAGCAGAGAAAATCAGGACAGTCCCCTCCTTTGATCAGCTGTTTAAGTTTGCTGGCAAAGGAAGACTCCTGTCATGGCATTTACAAAAGGGCCAGTGTTCCTGCAATTGTGTCTAAGAGCTTCTGTTCCCCAGAGCTAAGTATTTCTACCAGGTTGAAAAGAAATAAATCTTGAAATAAATTCTATCTAGGGTAATCTATGCATTTCTTTATAACTGCAGTGCAGATTCACTGCATCTCCACACCATTATTCTCAGGATAATGGAAAAATATTACTGAAATAAAACCCCCCAATATAGAAGTGTTAGTCTACTGAACTGAATATTGCAAGTTACTCAGAAAAAAAGGTTTAAGAAGTAAGAATTAACTCAGCTGCAGTAGGATGAATGTACCTCTGCAAACAGTATTTAAGCTTTTACTTTCAATGTCTGATAAGAATGTTAACAACATATTAATACCCTTCAGCAAAAAATAGACTTAATTTTCAAATTATGATATCTCAACATGCAGTATTTGAAGTTTTTATGTAAAAGTTTTGATTTATCCAATATGTCTTGGGAGATTTTCCACTAAAATATTGTTCATAAAAGTCAAAAAGTCAGATGTCATTAAATTGTACTATAAAACCTAATTTATTTTAAATAATTTGGATTGCTATTCCTTAGAGTTTAAATAGTTCTAAAAGTGTATTTTCCATTCTGCTTTCTCTTTTTTTTCTATCTGGAACATTCATATCACATTGTCTTTTCAAAAACAAACAAACAAACAAAACTAGAATAAGAACAGGGGAAAAATTGT
This sequence comes from Hirundo rustica, assembly GCF_015227805.2. NCBI lineage: Eukaryota > Metazoa > Chordata > Aves > Passeriformes > Hirundinidae > Hirundo > Hirundo rustica. Next base: position 68,942,911 of record NC_053488.1, read on the forward strand.
TTTCTATATAACTTTCCATATGTAATTGGATTTTTTGTTGTTGAGATAGGACTTCTACTAGTAGAATTAACAGATTTTTTCTGAGGAGGAAAGGTAAAATGGTCTATATAAGATAATGTTTTGGGGGTTGGGGGTTTTGCTTGTTGGTTTTGTTGTTTGTGTGTTTGTTTTCCCTCATGTATACCCTGAACCAGGATAAGAAATATCTATTTCCTTCATCCAAGGCATGAAAATGTGTTTTGAATGCAAATTATATATTTTTTCATTTGAAAAATGGAGATTTAATTTTTGTTTTTCTATAATTTCAAACAAAACATAAGTGAGTCAAGAAAAAAATCTTTGAAAAAAGGCTGCAGTCTAGAGGAAACTTTTTTTAAACTTTTGAATTACTTACTGAATAGTAAAGAGCTTTTCTGAAAATAGTTTTCTTCAGTCACAGAGTCTAGTGTGAAAATAAAGACTTAAGACACAAGCTTTCAATCTCAAATTTGCTTCTGGATGAATACTCACATCACTTCACATCCTGGCAATACATTTCCTTACCAAAGGGTAAGAAATTCTTATTCTTGACTGTGTTTGAGAAATCTCGATTTTAAAAAATGAGCTGGCTAGCCTCCTGAAGTGAATGACTATCACCAGCATTTTCTCTCTTCCATTCAGAAGTATCTAGACCTGCTCCACTTGTACAGAAAACTCAAGAAATCTTGTAAAAATTGCCCATGGAAGGATTCTGTATAGAGTATATAAGCTAGCAGCCCGGCCTAAGGCAGAGAAAGACACATCATCCATTCCAAAATCTTACTTATTCTGAAGTCCTCCTGCTACATTGAGTGTTTTCCTATGTTGTGATTTTATTATTATTATTGCTATTCCTAAGGGAGGAAGAAGAAACTTTTAATTATATAATAAATTTCCTTGTATTTGCTGGTGCTGAAATTTCACATTATACTGCTCAGATGCTCCCACTGCAATTTAGCATCAGATGATCTGTTTGATATCATAAAATAATGAGATCATATGACCTATGTACAGAATATACATCACAGAGGACTTTACCTTTGCCATCATGCTGTTTGCAGCAGCCCTTATGCTGACTGCCTATCAGCTTTGCACAGCTCAGTCTCAAGCAAAACAAAGGATGCTTTTACTGACCAATTTCACTAACGAAATCCTTTGTGGGACAAAAATGCTATTCTGAAGAACACAAATAAGAGAATATTTTATTTATTTATTTATTCTGATGATTTAGACAGAAGAAATCAAAGCAAGATCCTTCCTGTGTTGATTTGAAATGTGAAAGAGGAACAGGATTTACAGATTTATGTTATCAGTTAGAAAACAGAGACAATCAGATTTTTCTAAGCATAGCTATGCTTGCTCTCTGTATGACTCCCTTGATGCAATCAAACTTACTACAAATACTCTATTTTTTTCTGAGATATCATCATCTTACAACAATCAAAAAAAAAAAAATTTAAAAGCCTAGTACATGTATACTTGTAGTATACTTGTATGGAGTAGTGATAGAGTAAATATTTCTCTGTGTTTATTATATCAATGATAATAGGGCATACACAAGATTTGACTGCAGGGCTCATTGAGGACTTTAGAACTCTATAGCTTTTTTTTTTTTTTTTTTTTTTTTTTTTTTTTTTTTTTAAGGTATAAGTCAAATTTTCATGTCTGATTTATGGGTACTAAGTTTTAGAGGAAAGTCTAGTATATTTCATCTGGGAGTCCAGAGATTGGTAGTATATTGCTACACCCAGTAGTCGTTTGCATTATCAGAAAAATTTATACTTAAATATATTCAAAATTGTGTGGACTAATTAGTGTGGATGCATTTTTTTCTCCGGAATGTAGATGTATAACAGCATTTAAATGTTCTAGTATATCCAGCATCAGAAGAATCTTCCATCATTGCTTTATTAAAATTCCACAGGTCATGTACCTTGATTATTGTACTGTTTTCTCAAATACCCTGACACGTGTAAAAATTGTTCTATACTACAATTTGGTGAACTGAACTGCATCCTAAATGACACCATAAAATATTCCAAATGAGCATGAAGTGGTGAAGAAAAAATATCCAAATAACTCAAAAATATTATTTTGAGAAAATTTTGTCAAAAGTATTATTGGAAAGTTTTATCAAAAAACTTTGTCAAAAAAGAATTCTTACTTTTATACCAGCAAAATAATTGCTTTATAAATCAGCTTTCCATCTCTACTCTTCTATCAAGCTACCAAAATTAAGTGCACATTTTTGGAGACTAGAGGGGTATATTTGAATGGAACTGTATTGGACCTCTGTTGCAATAATGCAGTAGGCAAAATACAAGGGAGAGAGTCGTAGGATAAAACTGTAAGCCAGAAACTTTATAAGTCATGAAAAATACCATTTCTTGTGAAAGTTATTGTTAAGAAGGATTGCTTGTATTCTCTCATATGGCAAAATTTATCACTTTTTAGTAGCAAAACTGCTTTTTCATTAAAAAAAATCTGTTATCTTGATTAAATTTTCTGAAATTTATTGAAAAATCATCCTTTGGAGTCATGTCATATGGAAATACACAGCTGTATATGATTTTATTTCTGTGACTCTGGTATCCAAATGCACAGCATAAATTATTTTTTATTTGCAGGCTTCAAAGAATGAAAATATTCCTTGTAGAACAGCCTACACTGGGTTTGAGTTAGCATTTTTCCCCCTGATAATTAAAGAAAACAGAAAATACAAAGGGAGAATGACTGTTTCTAGTTTGTAGTTAAACTTTGCAATGTCTAAAACATGCTTTTCCAAAACTAACTGCTTCATTCTGAGCCAAACAATGTTAAATTTTTTAATTCATGAGTGAATCTCAGCTATCCCGGCAAAAAAATTTGCTACTATTTTTTCAACATATGATATCACTTGTATCAGAGAAAAGAACATGATCTGTTATTAACTCCGGTCTAGAAGCTTTCCCAATTCATCTTTTTCATTGAACATCTGAGATTTGGGGGGAAAATAAAGAAAAAATGTTTTATCAGGGATTGAAAGATATTACTGAACATTTTGTAACTTCCATTTGTGTTATAAGAATGCATCAATCTGTAATCGCTCCAATATTTTTACATATATTTTACATATTTTACATATATTTTACATATATTTGACATATATTTGACATATATTTGACGTACAAACTCTTGTTTTTGCCGGTTATTTTGCCTTCACGTACATCTCAGAAGAAAATATACAATAATCAATTGTCGGTTTCATCCATCATTTTCACATCTTGGTTATTTTGAAAAAATATTTCAAACAAAAATATAAATCCAGCCCCTGAGCTAGATTTTTATAGAATCCTAGAAATTCCTAGTTTGGAAAAGACCTTTAGGATCCATGAGTCAGCTGTAAGCTTAACACTTCCAAGTCTACCACTAAATAATGTCCCTGCGTGCCGCACATGTGTGTCCTTTATGCACCTCCAGGGATGGTAATTCAACCACTTCCCTGACCAACCACTTCCAGTGCTCAATAACCTTTTGGTGTTAAGAAATTCAGGTTTCTCTAATAGCATGAACATAAACAGAAATCAACTCTGAATTTTTTTTTTCTATTCATTGTGTGGTCTTGCGATGACTTTTACCAGGCCAATTCAACACACTGAAATGTTCATATCTGACAACATTAAGATCAAAATGACTTGTCAAGGAAATGCTTTAAGATTTTGAGGAAAAAATACAGTTTTCGTGACACTATAATTTCTTCCAGAATTAATTCTTCTGACTACCTAGTTTTCTGCTGTGCTAGGTTTTATGAACATCCACTTTAGGTCTCAGACCCTTGTTGACTAGAAAAGGTCAAGAATTATGTAGACAAAAGATATTTTCCTTTTTGTTATTTCACAATTTTATTGTGTTCTATTATGTTATTGTGTTCTATTATGGATAAAGCTTAGAGGAAAATAGTGAATTTCTTATAAATCAGAAATTCTGTACAAGCAAAACAACTCAGCAGGAACATAAGGTACAAGATTAGGAAAATGGTGCATTAAATAAAAAGTATGGAAGATACTGAAGTAACAGCCCATGTCACTCTTAGTGATGCAATAAATAACAGCTTTTAGTAATCCTCTCCTCATGCACAGGATTCCCAGGTCTTTTCCGTTAAGCTGCTTTGCTGTTGAAAAACTCTCAGCATATTCTGGTACCTGTGGTTGTTCCTCCAAGGTCTGTGACTTTTCATTTCTCTCTATTGAACTTCTTACTGTTCCAATTAACCTGTTTCTCCAGCCTGTCCTGGCTCCCCCGAATGGTGACACACTCACCTGATGTATCAGCCTCTCTTCCCAGCTTTCTATCTTGTGCCATCTGCCATGGGTGCACTCTGATCCATCATGTGGGTCAGAAATGAAGAGAAACCGGCCTGAAATATGAGTAAGAAACTGGCCCGAATACCTGCCCCATGGTTTCATCACTGTTGACGAGTTTTCAACAGGACTACTTGACACTTTTTTACAAACCTTTACACCGGTCAATTCAGCCAGTTTCAAGTTCATTTTACTCTCCTAAATTTCATCTGATTGACTATTAAGACTTTTTGGGAAAAATTCAGGTAAGCACAGCTTACCCTCTGTGGTTACTGCTCCCATTTATCTCATTAAGCTGGGAAGCAATATTTCCAGAGAACTAAATTGACTTTGAAAATGTGGATGTTTACTTACCGCTAAACAAACTCCAAGAGACAGGAAAATCAGAACACAATACATTTTAAGGAAGGGGTAGATTGGAAAGGTAGCTCTACATCCTTTCATAATGGTTTTTTGTATTTATTTACATTGATAATAAATCTTTCTTCTTTATTCCTACTTAAAATTATATTTTCATCTAAAACTTTACAAGAAGTCTAAGAAATGCAGTTTTATGCATATAAGAAGAATATTTCAATCCCAAAGGTATTGCTTTAGAAAGGATAGCTGACTGAAAAAGATGTGGGTAGTGGAATATTATTACATAGTACAGCTACTGCTGATTTAATATAAAAACTACTGAGTAAGTGCATTCCAGAATGAAAAAATGGAAATTTGAACCTCTGACCATATAATATGGAGTACACATCATATTGGAGGATTATATTTGTTTTGAGGAATTTATTCTGACCAAGATGCTGCAATTATAGCTGTGATTCTGCCCAGAGAAGAAAAGAAGAATTTAATTTTGTTTGTAATTATTATTTCATGTCCAGACCACAATAGACTTCTAAAGCCCAGGTATTGTCCCTGGAATTTATCATTTTTTATGAATTTTAAATAAAAACAGGTATAATCAGAAAATTACAGTATTTCCCTTTACTCTGATGTATCCTGCATCTTCTTGACTGTGCAAAAGAAATCTGCATTCAAACACTTAATGTGAAAGGAAGTTGACTAAAATTTCAAGGCCTTTACAGTTATGGAGACAGAACCCACACATGTTGACCTAAGACTTGTCATCCTGGGGGTTTAAGCTACTCTATTTCCAGTCCTCCAATTCTAATTTACTTTTCTTGTTCTTGATTTCATTATCCACATTACTGACTTCCTGCAAATATACTGGAGAAACTGAAAATATACTGAAAATTGAAATGTATTTGCCTTGCTACAAGCCCTAAGACATGGCTTTGACTCAAAGGATAGAATGGACATTTTGAAATGAAAATACAAATAAAGTTTCTAGGCACTACCTAACACACTTATCCAATTAATAATAATAATAATAGCAATAATAATTAAAAAAAAAAAAAAAGTTCTGGCAGCTGATTGTTATCCTGAATCATTGACACTGGCTGGCTAGGTGACCTAAAATAATCACTTCCATCTGACTTTCATATTTTTATGATAAAAAATAAATAAGAAATAAATATTATAATAATAATAATAATAATAATAATAATAATAATAATAATAAAATGTACACTGTTTCAACATCAATGTTTTTAAATAGAAATGAAATATTTGGCAGAAAATATTTGTCTAGTTTAGAAAAGAAAACTTTATGGTACCACAGATAGAACCAGAAAACAAAAACAATAACATAAGCATAAAAATAGTTTAATAACATTAGTGACAAATACATATGCGTACCCTACACAGAGCTCTTTACAAATTCAAAGGCACAAGTCCAGGAAATGTAATTTTGTGACATTGACCTGGATGAGCTAGAGGTCAGCTTGTGTGAACAACAAAAGTAAGATTATCCAAATTCAATTCCCAGGGAAAAAGAAAGATCAAATCTTGTCTTTTTTTGTAGTTCCAGTCGCTACGTTCTATTCCCTTACTGAAAAAATTAAAAGGTACGGGAACAGAAGAAATTGATTTTCAGAGAACAACAACAGGCTTCTCAAAATCTACATATCAGAGAAAGATTTTTTCTTCTCAAAAAAAAAAAAAAAAAAAAAAAGGTAGATTCAAATTTCTGGTTTGTTTGAGATACTGGGATTTTTTTATTCTCTGTCTGGCTTTACATGAAGATTATTGACTGTTGAGGTTCTTATGAGAGAACAGGTGTCCATCGATGGCAAAAAGGAAAGAGTCTGCTCTTTTGTTCGGGAGGGAATCAAGGCTTTATTTGAGTCTTGCCCCTCCAGCTCCTTCCCATCCCCATCCCGATGTCAAAGAGACTGCCCCTCCCAGGGCTTTTTCCCAGGGGCCACGGGCCCAGAGGCAGGGACAAGCCACTGCCCAATCAGGGACAAAGTGGGAGTGGAACAGAGTTGGGTTACATTCCAGCGTGGGAGGATGGGCGCGGCCAAGCAGGGACAAACCACGTGATACAGTTTCCAGGGAACAGAAGAAACATTACAAAACTCAATATAAAAATGAAATACAATATAAACCAAATTAACACACTACAACAATTTAGTCTATTTTTCACTTTGTAAGATGAAGATGGAACACATTATGAGAAATGCATTCTTCTGAGTATAATTTTTCAAGCATGTAAGAAGTGAGAAATCTTACTTATTAGATATCATGCAGCTTCAGCAAGCCTCATATGCTTTTAACTAAGAAAGAACACCAATTTCTTGCTATCCGAAACTGTAGAAACCAGTTTTCTATGAGCAACACATGTTCCACCAAGTTCCAAGCTACCAATGGCCTACAGACAAGTTATCTTTTTTGCTCTGTTATATCAGTCACAGCAATTTCAAGGCCACTAATGCAGTCACAAATGACACTGGAAAAAGTCCTTTCCCATCTAGTACTGCAGAGGATAGTATAGAAAGGAAGCCCCACAGAACACTTCATTTTCTGTCACATCAGGTGATTGATCACATTGAACAATTTAAGCATATCCTGTCTTCTCAGTACATCCTCAGGAAGACTAGCATCAGAAATATCTTGCAGTGAACCATGTAATAAATGGTGTGAAAAAAGCAGGATGGAAGACCAAGGTAAAATAGCTCTCCTATGCTGTTGTAAATACATCCCAATAACCCACTACTATGACCTCCAAGCATGTTGTTTTATAGAATCTAGCCCCCTAAGCATAACATCTTTGGTTATGATGTCAGCTTAAACTGAAATGACACAGGAATTTTAATAGTTCATCACAAGCTGAATTAAAAAAGGCCTCTTCAAACAACAGATTGAAAAAGTACACAGAAAATCATTACAGCACCTGCAATGTAATAGCAGATATTTTAAAGTCAGAGACTGTAATCAAATTACTATTCCTATAAACAAGATTTTAAAGTGGTATTTAATATAATTAAGATAAATGCAAGGGTGGAAACAACAGCCTTTTTTTATATAAGACTTATTTATTAAGCTGGTTCAGGAAAATATGTGCTCCCACTAACTCACTTTAATATCATATTTTCTTAATTTCTCCTGTTCTCAACTCCCACCTGTTTGACTGCATGCTGTCAGTTTCTGTACTATTTTTCCATCCTGTGCAGGACAAAAGATGCACAAATGTGGCTGTCTTTCATTCTGGTGTTCACTTCATGTTTTATAGTGCTACATAATGCTAGTTAATGGGCAGAAGTTATTGTGGTAATTCAACTCTTTCTGTCACATTGTGGCATTTCAGGTTTGTTTGTTTGTTTGTTTGTTTGTTTGTTTGTTTGTTTGTTTGTTTGTTTGTTTGTTTTCCTCCAAGGGCCAAAATGCCATTATTCATAGAATTATTTATGTTGGAAAAGATCCTGAGTATCCAACCATTAACCTGAGTCTCCCAAGTATACCACTGAACATTGTTCCCCATCTATATGCGGGGGTTTTTTAAAAATATATCCAGTAGTTTTAAATATATATATATATATATATATATATGTATATTTATTTATATTTTATATATATTTTTATATATAAATATATATTTAAAACTACTTCACTGGTCAGTCTGTTCCACTCTCTGGCTAGCCTTCCAGTGAAGAATTTTTTCTTAATATTCAAACAAAACTTCACCTGATGAAACTTGAAACCATTTCCACTTATCATTAAATTTGTTATGTGGGAAAAAGGACCAACACCTACCTTGCTACAAACTCATTTCAGGTAGCTGAAGAGGAACAAGATATTCTCACAGCCTCCTTTTCCCAGGCTAAACACCCCCAGCTCCTTCAGCCACATTTCATAAGGCTTGTTTTCCAGACCCTTCACCAGTTTTGTTATGTATCAGCTCTGCATGATTTGCACTCTCCAAATAAGACTATTTTAATTTATAGGCACAAAATTATAAATTGCCTAAAGTGTAGTTATGTACCCCACTCCTGAGTGGGTATTTCTGTATAAGAAAAAGGGTCTCAGTTTACCTTTGGACATTTTGGGAAGTTTAACTAGAAAGTTCTGTGTCTTTCTCTTTGTGGTTTGCTCAAGGCCAAGAGAAAAGCACTTGTTGGACCTTGTCCCTGCTCCTCAAAGTCTGTACCTCTCCTTATTGGCAGTCTGCAAGTGGAACCATCCTCAATCATTAAGTAGATAAGAGCGAAAACAAAGAGGCTCAGGGCATTCTCGAGGTGTTCTAACAGGTGTGTGGGACCTGTCCCTACACTGTTTTTGGCTTTGATTTTTTGTTTTGTATTAGTTTCTTTATTTTATGAAAACATTTGATTTTTCAAGACACACTCGACCATGCTGTCTTGCTACATGATTTAAACCATTTCTCTGTCAGGGCTGGACCCTCAGAGGTACTGGAAATCCCAGTACTAAAGAGTTTAAAGTATGCATGTTTCTTCTAATATTTTACATTTTACATTTGACTTCACTATTTAAAACCACAAATGAAGCCAGTAGAAATGAATTTATTTGTATTATGCATGAAACTCACCAATATCCAGTTCCATTTCATTGCTTGCTTTTTACTTTTTCAAAATCAGTAAAAAATAATTGTATATACAGGTTTGATACACATGTAACCTTACAGCTCTGAGCATATGTAGTAAAGTCTCTCCTCAGACGTGTAACAGGCTAGCATCCTTTCCATACCCTTTTATAAAAATCCACTTACAACTCCTACTGCATAAATAGATCCTGTTGCCATATTCTTTTAGCTTTTTGAATGTTTATATTCTTGTAGTGGAGTTTTCTCACATTTGTAACATAAACAAGGGTTGTTTCTCACATTCCTTTCTGATGAGGGTCAACTGATTGACTTCTAGCTTGGCCCGTGGGATGGAGAGGTGATAACCTTGTTCTCCAGTCCTTGGTCATTTTCCAGAATCTATATATGCAAGGTTGTGATAACAAAGTTAGTTCTTCTTCTTGGAGTCAGAGAGTGTGTGAGTATCATTTTCTCTTCATGTCCTCTAGCAAAAATATCCACCAGTGCAGAAAGTTTCATATAGAGCTCTCATCTGTCTCATAAGATGGCTAGCAAATCCACATATTTTTGATGAAATTTCTTATGACAAAAATAACCTTACAAGTCAATATTAGGCAAAAGCACCCCCAAATCCTAGCACAAGGTCCTACAGATCAGCAGTAGGAAAGAAAAGGATTAAAACACCAGGAAGCTAACATGCTGCAATGTATACGAGTGTTTCTGCTTTTTATTCTTCTCATTTGAAGCATAAAACCAATTTTTGTATCAAAGACACAGCAAGGGAGAAAAGGAAGGATAAGGAATCATGATTTTGTTGTCTTATAAATATTATACATGAAGACCTACACCATTTTGGTTCCTTTCAGAGAGTTTCTTTGTCTATTTACAGTGAAAGAAATGCATCGTGTGGCAACAGTGACCATCGCGTCCAGGGAGGTTACAACCACTGGCAGGGAAACAGACGAGACAAGTCTTAGTTATAAGCACAAGAATCCATTTATTGCCCCCTACCCTGGGCCAGGGAAGGGGTGAGAGTGAAGTGGGGGTGAAGATGAGGAGAGTGAGAAGGGGCAGGGTTGTGGATTTTTTTCGGGTATTTTAGGGGAGGAGTCTTAGGTTTTAGGTTAAGGGAGGAGATCAGATTTCACCCTCCTCAAAACAGGACTCCACAGAAATATGTGGGGGAAATTACACCACTTTTAAGAAACAACTACTGTCAGTGACAGTAGGCAACAGACAGGATAAAACATCCAGATGTTTGAGCTAGAAGTGACTTAGTAGAAAAAAACATGAAGTTACCAATGAGATAATTGGATGTTAGAAAAGCACTTGTGCACATCCAGTGTCTACCAGTTATACTGCAATAATTACTTCTAGACTTATGATGCCTCATTACATGCTTTGCTTTACTCTTCTTGTATAAACATTCAAAAATATATAATATAAACCATACAAGTGTAAATATTTATATTCTATATAAGTACATTACATGTAAAAAATCATTCCGTGTACCTATGCTTGAATTATGAGATAACTCAGGTTCTTATTAAGCAAGTCATAGAGTTGCTTTTCCTTCCATATAGCAAACTCTTTGTCTAATTTTAAATCTGAGTTTAAAAATTGTAAATGTGTAGCTTAGCTGCTGACCAAACTAATCATACCAAAATGATAGAGCCTGATTTCAGTGTGGGCATATCAGATAGATCTTAGCACTTCCATGTCAATTTTTTGGACCTTAGATTTTGTATCGTGAGAAAACTCAACGCAGTAAAGAACCCCCAGAACAAAATAAACAAACTCCTTATTAAACTAAACCAACAAAACCATCAACCAAAAAAACCACCCCTAACAGAGAACCTGCTTATAAGAGTTTGGTTCTTACATATCTTAGTTTCTAAGTTCTACTTTTATCATTTAGAAAAAAATAATCCTAATGTTGATCCCTTTGTACATCCCTGTAGTTTAAACAGGTGCACATTTCCAAATCCTAAGAGTTATACCAGTAATGTACACAGCCTGAAAGCTTTTTTGAGAGAAAATATTTGGAGCAGTCTCAGATGATGCATTCAGTTTGACAGTCACTTGATTAGTCATTATCAGGCCATAGAGTACTTAGATTTTTTTATTTCATATATTGTAAAAGTAATCCAAATAGCCGCTATTTTTAATTAAACATTATTATTTTTAAAACATATCAGCATCTAAATACAGTAATTCTGTGGTATTAACCTGCTGAGAAAAGTACATTAGTACAATAAATCTGTAACAGCGTGGTATGAAAGTCCAATGTCTTCAGGTTCTTTTGAAATTCAAATTCTCTCTGAATAGTAATACAGAATGCTATGAGAAATAGTTTCTAGTTATAGAGAGTAATTATGACTGCAAGTCAGAAGATAACTTATTTGAATTGTATCTATTGAAGGACTAATCTGAACCATTATGCAAGGAAAACATTTTAGAAATATATGGTTTTTACCTTGGGGACAAGGTAAAAGAAACCATGGCAGGCTACTCTATTGTGTCCTTAAAGCAGGATAGCACAAGTGTACCTTCGAAGATTATTCATTATTTTTTGATTTCTTTTTTATCCTCCCATTACTATAGGAAGTCTGCAGTAATTTATCAAATAATAATTACAACTTGTATCAGAATCTCTTAGTAGCTGTATATCCCATCTGATTACTTGGTAAGAATTTATTTATACCATGCCATATTTTCATTAGACTTGGCATGGCCAGAGGTCACTTTTTTAAAGAGAAACTCGTTTATTTTCTGTTTAATTCTTCATGATGGTTTACTTATTTTTTCTTCCTCAATTGGTGTACAGGTCATCTGTGCCTCTGTTACTCTTCAACAGTCCCTTAGCAACTTGAGTGATTTCTGAACATTTCTACTTTAACCTTCTAGTAACATTTTTTAGACCCTTTAGCTCAAACCACAGATATTTAGGTTTCCAAACCCAATTATTAAAAGTCAAGCGCAAAACAACATCTATAAATGAATTTCCTTTAGTTAGTTGTTTCATGAAGCTTTGAGCTAGCTTATATCACAGAGCTTTCTGAATAGACCCAGTGTCTGCCAAAGTAGGCTCACATGCAGATTAACATGGTCACCAGGGTTTAGATACTGAAATTTTAAAGTAATACCAAGTAGTAACTTTTTCTCTTGTTTTTCATTTGTGTTTCCTTTGTTTGGTTAATTTATTTGTTTATTAGTTTGCTTGATTGATTTGAGTGGGAAAAAACTTTGTAGAAAGAACTGCCTTTAGTTCTTTTCTTTTTATGAGTTAAATTAGTTTATCTCTTTGGGAGGGGAAGGGAAAATATATCAGCTCAGGATTTCTCAGTATACTTCATACACAAGGAAAAGGGAAAAAAAACCAAAAAGAAAACAAAAAAAAACCCCTACAGTAAAGTTTCTCCTTTCATTCCCCACCTCATTTGCTCACAGAAGAGCAAATCTGCATTATGCTGAGAGAATGGTATTGAATACATTGCCTTGTAAGTAATCTGATGGCAGAATGTGTGTTTTTCCTTACACAGCTATAAGTGAAGAGGGTAGATCTGTGCTAGAGTTCATGGTTATGTTTACTTTTTAATATAACAGAAAACCAGGAAAAGATATAGGGGAGACAGGGTATGAAGACAACATGTCTTTATTAAGCTACCAGACACCCTTCTGGAAGTACTGTTCTCCATGGAATCTTCTTGAAGCAAATTAGAAACATCAGAGGCGACTAACAAAAGGAGAAGTACTGGAAACATGCATTCTAGCCTTTACAGGATGCCTCTGTTAGAATTAATTTTATTGTAATCATAACCGAAGACTCATCCTTAAATATTTGCCTTTGAATTTTATTTAAGTATTGCCTCTTTCTGGTAAATACATTTGACACTCAGTTTTATTTGATTTCGTATAGTTTCCTTTGCCTCAAAAAACTTATTTCACAAAATAATAAAATCATTTAGGTTGGAAAACACCTCCATCAATGAGTCCAACCTTTGACTGATCACCACCATGGCAACTAACCCATAGCACTAAGTGCCACATCCTGTTATTTCTTGAACACCTCCAGACCTGCTGACTCCCCCATCTCCCAGGGCAGCCTGTTCCAATGCTTGACAACCCCTTTCATGTCCCCTTTCAATACCTGGACTTCCCCTGGTTCAGTTTGAGTCCAGGTCTTCTTCTCCTGCCGCTGGTTGCCTGGGAGAAGAGACCAATCCTCACCTGCCTACAGCCTCCTTTCAAGGAGTTGCAGAGAGTGGTAATGTCATCTCAGGGTCTCCTTTTCTCCGACTAAGCCAACCCAGTTCCCTCAGCTGCTTCTTATAAGACTTGCTCTCTAGAGGTTTTCCCAACTTTGTTGCTCTTCTCTGGACTTGCTCCATCACTTCAATATCTTTGTTGTCATGAGGGGCACAGAACTGGATGTGTGGCTTTGAGTTTCATCACCTGTGGCAATGAAAGTATGGAATGGATTAATTATACATTTGTGAAGATCTGTCTTTGCCTTGATGAGAAGAAGAATTTAATAGTTAGCAGGGCACTATGTCATCACTAAGAAAAACAAAATTGTAATATTAATAATATTGCAGAACTAAATATAAAATATCACCGTTACTTATTTACCTGAGGTTATGTAACTTCTTTTCCTGAGTTGCTTTTACGTATAGCCCAAATTAAACAGACTAAGTCTTTGTAGTGTAGGCAGAAAGAAAGACCTTTCTACTGTAAGACCCTGGAATATCTAACATTCTCCTGGGAAAAGTATTATTTTCTTGTTACTGAAGTGTCCATTTTCATGACTGAGAGTGATAGTATCAATGTGATGAATTTCTTTATGTAGACTTTTCCTGCTTAAGGTAAACGGACATTCAGTATATAGTGGGTTTTTATTCTACTGTGACATCACACTAAAAATTGACTACTTTTCTGGTTCTATGGTAGCACTTTTCAGTTACTGTTTTTATGGCTGTAAAACTTCTGCTCCCTCAAAGAAGCTTCAGATAGAGAGGGAATAAAATTCACAGATATTAAGTTGTCACGGCACACAGTAGAAGTCTACAGCTACTGGGGATAGACACAATTCTTCAGAATTGTGTAAATAAAATATTAGCAATTTCCTCAGAGTCATGTCCATGACAGATATGGAAGAGATATATTCCATGCTGAGACCCAAAGTAACCATTCCATCCATTCAATAGCTTCAACCCTCTTTCTGCATTGGGAAGATCTGTGCATTTTCTCATTTTCTCTCACACATGGATTTCTTCTGTGTACAGGATTCATCTGGGGGTCAACTGTAAAACTGGCAACCCACAAACTGTACAAGTTCCAATAAAGCTTCCAGCAAAGTTTTTAACACTAATAGCCAAATGCGGGATGTCTTAAGAAAGCATAAGGAAAATTGATTGTATTAAATGCTCTTCTGTTTGGGAAACAGAAGGACAATGTGACCCATCACCCTACAAGTGGAGTAAAAAAGAGAACTACACTCAGATAGCAATTCTGAAGGCAAAATATTTTATTTTGGTAGGGTTTTATATGCACACATACTTTTGAGTATACATATGCATATATTACACAGACTACATAAAGTACTACATAATATATAGTATTCTGTAATATTCACCAACAGGCAGAAGGAGATGATCTTGGAGGGGGGTGAGGGGGAGGTAGAGGGAATAGAAATAATATTTGTGCTTGTGGCCATGGGCCAATCCTCTCCTGACCTATCTCACCTTCCCGGGTGACCTTATACAATAAGTATGAGGCTTTAGAACTTGAGGACCAGGCATGAGATAATGTGTACAAAGGTACACCTAGTTTGGAAGAATTGCCTAGAGTGAGTCAGTCTACTGTCCCACAGACACAATCACTTCAGTTAAGAGAAGAAATAAGGGTAGGTGTCATCAATTACTCCTTTCCAATGGGAAAAGAGGGCCCTATATGATGACTCAACCTACAGAAAGACCTACTGCTTGGCTGGGATCAAGGTAAGACACCTTTTATCACATTTGAAAAGTCATGGAAGTCAGGAAAACTCTGTGGTGAGTTGAAAAAGGGAAACATCACTCCTAATTTTAGAAAAGGGGACAAAGTAATACATGGGGAACTACAGACAGATGAACCTTACCTGTATGCCTTGAGAAGATCATGGAGCAGATTTTCAATGTTAAGACACACAGAAGAAACAATGTTAAGACACACAGAAGTCAAGGAGGTGATACGAGACAGCTATCATGGCTTTACAAGGGCAAATTATGCCTAACCAGTCTTGTGGCCTTCTATGGCTGCAAAAGTCAACAAGAAAAGACCAATTGATGTTATCTACATCATACCTAGACTACTTGTCAGGCTTTTGACATGGTCCTATAAGACATCCTTACCTTCAAACTACAGTAACATAGATTTAAAGGGTTGGTTATTTAATGGATAAGTAATTGGATGGATAGGCTTTTAGGGCTTTAGAGGCTAGGAAATGAAGAAAGAAAAATAATGAGAGAAAAAAAAAAAAAAAAAAGTGGCACTTCACAGTGGTAAAATAAACTTGGAAGAATCTTTCATCATCCAAAGGTACATCACAAAATGTGATGTGCCCATCACTCTCAAAGCAGCAACTGCTAACCTGTTGAAGATTTAGCACAGATCAATTATTCTTAATGGCTTTCCTTTCATTCTAAATAAAAATATATTGGACAAATTTTGCATATTTCCAGGTTTTCCTTCAAAAGAAGGCAAGCGGTATTCTTTCAACCCCTTTTTTCTTTCTTTGCATTATTAGTTAACTTATTTGATGTAGTTTAGTTAACAACTTCTGACTATTCTATGGCAAGGAGTTCCTTTGTAACAAGAGCCATACATGAAATGACAGCCTTTCCAGAAGATCTCATTACTTCCACAGAATGTTCAGCATTGAATTCTACACTTAAAAAATTATCTTCTTTTTCAATTCAGTCAAACATGAAAGAAAAAAGACTAATCTCAAGGCTACTGAACATTTATACTATGTAAACAATAACGTCCTTGAAATCAGTTAATTTATTTGTTGGGTAATTATCTTCATTTGTTGCAAAAGGGTTCTCAGCTGTCTCTGATGAGCTAATGATTGTCTGTGACTATCATAAATTATTAGTCTAACATCAAAGAGACAAAATTACAAAAATATTTTTAAAATCTGCTAAATTTCTGGAAATGCATGTTGTCCAACATGTTTATGTATGTCCTGGTTTAGGGCAAATTTGGGAGGAAACTTCCAAAGT
The DNA here is from genome assembly GCF_015227805.2 of Hirundo rustica. Lineage (NCBI taxonomy): Eukaryota > Metazoa > Chordata > Aves > Passeriformes > Hirundinidae > Hirundo > Hirundo rustica. The sequence goes on from NC_053488.1 coordinate 68,959,470, forward strand.
GGTCCCCCAGCTGGTTCAGGAAAATATTTTTTTTGGAGAGAAGTGGAAAAACCTGTTTATTTAACAAGAAAATTATTCGCAAACATAAATATTGAATAATATTAAACAATATAACCTCTCACTGTTCTGAAGAGATGGCATATTCAGAAAAGTCCTTGTCATGGGAGGTAGCTTGGCTCACTCTGTCTCTTACCAGTCCCCCCAAACTGGAAAATGTTGCATTCCAGGCCCTGGTGGGCCATAGGTGTGAGCTCCTGGTGGTTCTCTGGGTTTTCAGTCCAGAGCAGGGCCCATCAGTTCCAAGAAAAAGTCACAGTCCGGGGAACTTCTCTGCCTCATCTGGTTAAAAACTAACTAAAAGCAATTGAGAGCTCTCTCCCACTGTCAGTGCTGCAGATAATACAGTCCATGAGAAGCAAGTGGGGGCGCAAGCGCAGTTTCTGAAAACTTTGCACTTTTTCCTTTCCTCCCTTCGCTCTTGGAACCAATCTTAATGGTGCAGAACTTAATATCCAGCATAAACAGAACAGATGATTGGGGATACAAGCATCACAAAGTCACCCTAGGACAATGTAGCACACAAATTCGGCATTTTATTGGGAGTGCTTTATAGCTTTACATAAGAAGAATGGAATTGTGTCATAAGGAGATCATTTATTGTTAACTAATGGTAAAGATATACCAGAAATTGCTGTCAAATTCTTTTAGCGTTTAGAATACAAAACATAACTAATACAGTGTCATCTGTTATCTAGGTCAACATACATTGCCTTGTCTTGTGATGAAAATTACTTTATTCAAGACTGGATCAGAAAATTCTGCCTGTTCTTGTTCCTTCCCAGGATTATTTCTTTCTGAAGTTCTTGGATTTTTATCTCTAAAAAATCACAATTTTCTTTTTGGAAATGGTTACCACTTTAGACCATAACTTTTTCCACTACAGAAAAGCATCCTTCACAAAGAATGAGTCCTACCCATTTTAAGCCTCTGTAGTGTTTTGAAAAATCCGTTAAATGCAGAAAGATAGAGGACTGCTTAGGGCAGGCAGTTGATAATCAGGAAAGGAGTCAGTCTCTTTAATCAGGTTACATTAATCCCACCTTTCAACTTCTTCAGATAAAATCTTTTGGATTAACTTTTCCCCAAACACACAAAATTGCTTAAAAAAATTCCATCTGGACTCTTATGACTATAATAAGTCATTGTAAGGACTTAAATATCACTGTTGCTTGTCTCAAACACTGTTAAAGCCACAGAAGGACTTTGTCATGAAATAAGCACAGATGGAAGTGAAAGAATGGTGCCAACTCCAGACCTGTCACAAGGGAGGCCTGGCTAATAGATCCTGGATAAGGTATCCAGACAAAAGTTGTCACTGTGGCAAACTGTGAAGAAGAAACTGCTCATAGGCATATCACAGATCAAGCAAAGATCACCCTAAGTTAGAGTAGAAATGGCATCTGTGACTACCAATGACCACCAGAGCCACCCTGACTATAGTTCCATGGGTGCCTGGAACTTGAACTGTGAGTTAAACCACAGTGATGAGAACTTGAGAGAAAATGGAAGTGGTTTTATTATCCAGGTGTTATCTTAGATCTAGGGGAGGGTGAGTAAAGCTGGGGGAGAAGAATGTATCACTGATAGTAGACAAAAAGAATACAGAATTTACAGGCCACAAGGAAAGACAGTTCATAAATTGTGTTGAAATCAGCTCTGACTGGGAAATTCCAGCAAGGGGGGGGTTGCAGCCCACCAACTCAAGAAACTCACCAACTCAAAAGACTGAGCACAGGACTAATTAGCATAACAAAAAATGGAGTCATTTAACCAATAGAATACTAGAAATGTGTAGTCAATTACCATTGATTCTTTCGTTCACTAAGATATATAAATAGTAAGCAATTTTGAACAACTTGTAGATGCCCATTGCTGAGAAGCCCAGGGTGAAGAAACACCAGCTGGACATCATTGATTCCGGGGGTGGTGACTATCCTCTGCTTGGTGATCTCTCTCTCTCTCTCTCTCCCTCCTGTCCTCCTCCCCCCCACCCTCTTTTTTCCTACTTCTTTCTATTACTCCACATCACATTCATTATTAAATAAAATCTGTACTTCTGGCTTTGGCATATGGTGTTACTTGCATCCTAATTCCATCAGAGGCATCGTTCACTTATTGGATCTTAACACTCATTTTATAAGTTGTCCCAGGGTGACTTTATGATGCTTGTATCCCCAGTCATCTGTTCTGTTTGTGCTGTGTATTGAATTCTGTGCCTTTAAGACTGGTTCTGGGAGCAAAGGGGGAACAAAGAGGCATGGAGTTTGTCTTGAGAGAACTGCCTGACTCCTCCACATTCTTCTCTGGATGGAGTGTTTGGCTGAGGCTCAGAGAGACTGCAGGACAGAGGCGGGTTTTTTTGGCTTTTAGTTAGTTTCAGCTAGCTAGGGCAGAGAAGTTCCCTGGACTGTTTTTTTTTTCCTTTTTCTTGGAACTGTTTAAACCCGCTCTGGACAGAAAACCCAGGGGAGCACTGGGGGCTGCACCTGCGGCCCACCGGGGCCTGGACCTCGGCATTTTCCAGCAGCACCAGAGGGACTGGGACTGAGGAGAGACTGAGAGAGAGCCGAGCTACACCCATGGCAAGAACTTTCTCAATTTGGCATCTCACTCCAGAATGAGAGGTTTTAGTGTTTCATATTATTGTACTTGTAGGCACTTTGTTTGTTAAGTAAAATAGTTTTTTCCACTTTTTTCCAAGGAAGTTCTTTCCCAGACCGGTTAGGGGGAGGAACCATTTGGGTTTGCTCCCTAGAGGGACCCCATTCAGGGGTTTTCTCCCAAATTTTCTCTAAACCAGGACATAAGTGAAAATTTTTCACTCATTTTATAAGTCAAAATTTTCAAATATTCACTGCTTCTCTTCCTTAGGAATAATGCAGTAAATATGAGGTCAAAATTTTTGTCTCCAGAGATGATGTGATCACTGTAACTGTATCTATTTCAAAACAGTATGCAGGTTCTAACCAACAACAATATCTAAAAAACTTTTATTACATGGACTTTCCATTTGTCCAGGAGTACCACCTGTGCTTGTATGCGGGTGAACACAAGCTCAAAGACAACAGAATTATGCAGAAAAATTTCTGTCTCTAGTGGTTTTGACAAGAAAAACTTTGAGTGTAGATGGTTTCTAAATTTCTGTTGGACATCTTTCAAAAATGATCAGAATCACAGTTGAGGAGGCATTAGTCAAACTGTTTAACAAAACAGGAAAAATGCACAGATGGTAAATCATACCTTAAAAGATTTGTTATCCGCTTTGCACTGGCAGATTTCAAAATAACAGAAGGAGCTAAAAGTAAAAATCTAGGACATCATTACATTTTGTGAACTGAAATCAACAAGAAAAAGAAAATAATAAACACACACACACACAAAACAAACAAACAAACAAACAACAAAAAAACCCCAAACAAACAACAACAAAAAAATGGTTAGGTGTATGAAGTAAATTAAACCAAAGTATACTATTGCTTTAGGGACAACTGCCTATATATAAGAGTTCATTTTTTTTTCCTAATATATCCAAATTAGACCTGTGGTACAGTCTGATGTCTCAGTCATCATTTAACATCCTTGAGACCCTTTCTTTTTCTCTTTCTTGATAAATAATAAGCACAAACAAGTAGGATAACATCCTACATGGAAGCATGAAAAGCCTAGCTTTCATATTGGGATGCTGCTGAGTGGCTTTTGTATAATATGATTTTATCAGGGGGCCTTCCAAAATTTGAGATGTGCTGGAAGAAAGTGAGGACAGTGGAAGGGCAGAAAAACCACTGTGGAAGTAAAATGTGTTCCTGTCAGCTTCAGGAGCACTCTGCAGAGAAAACATCTAAGCCATCATTACTCCCTATCACTTTATTCTTCAACAGTTACTTTCTCTATACAGGATAGCTGCATTAGGGTTTGACTGATCTGAGAAGAGGGAGAAAGACAAAAAAAAATTTTAAAAATCTCATTTCCTCACTTATAAAGCAAATACATATACCCTTACAGGTCTGTAAACAATAAGAGTGTATATAAACCCATATCATGTTTACTAGAGTTACTGCTTAGACTACCAGAAAAGCCACTATTCTTTAAAATATTGCATTATTAAGGGCAGCAGACATTACAGCTAGAAACAGAACAAAAATGGCGCATGACAGTTTAACTTGTAATTTACAGATTTTTTTTTTTGTTTTTCAATTTGGAATCAAATGAGAAATTAATCAATGCCAGACAGAGGTAAATATTTTCTATACATAATATTCTTGCTCTCAGAACAGTTTTTTCTAATATTCACTTCTATGTATTTATTGATTATAATCAGAGAAGATGTACTACGATTTTCATTAATTCCATTTCCACACACATTGACTTTTGGGCAGGTCATTATATTTAATTAAACTCCTTCCATCTAATATTGCTATGTAGAACAGGTTCTACAGTTCAGAGCATATTAAAAGAAAATACTAGGTTTGGCTGTGTACATCATTCACAAGCCTCTGGTTGATAATCATACAAGATTGTTTTCATGGCAACTTGTTAGATTTTTAATTAGCATTGTAAATCTGATTACTTGCTGACCTCCAAAGCAGTCACCCATTTGCTAATTTATAATACAATTTAAAGATGGACTCATATGCATGAAAATTGCTGGTGTTTCCAGTGAGATTTTACACTGTAAAGGGAAGATCTGATAAGAAAGTTTGTTTTCAGATTCTAATATTAGTAGTAAATTTCTGAAATATCTGATCATTTCTTGTTCTGAAATCATAGGCATATATTTCAAATAGTCTTGCACTGTAACTTCATTTCCTCACTGTCAAGACTCACATATAAAGAGATAAACTCCTTTTCAGGTGTGGTTTGTCATTGTTTAGAGCGAAGGAGTCTATATAGGAATAACTGCATAGGAAATGTGACTACCAATTGATTGACCTGTCTATAGTCAGATAAGATTTGTGTATTCAAGCAACAGGGTCTGAATAAACAGTAACAGCGAAAGAGAGTGAGGAGTTTCCTAAGACATGATTTATAGCTACTCCAGAGAAACCACTGGAATTTCTCCTTGTTCTTTTGAACATTAATGGATGCCGTAGATGGAAAAATAAAAATCTATGAGGAAAATAAGTTTTGCAAGCTATAGTATTTAAGAAGGGGAAATGCCATAGTAGTGTTACTACAAGTATTTATGTGAAAATAATTTCTGTGGTTTTATTAGTGACCCAGATGAAATTTACTTTTTGTACATATGTTATCAGTTTAGCTCTTTCATGAAAGAGGTAATCTGGAATTTCTCTCTTGTTGCCATGAATTCTCCTTCTTCCAACTCTGATTTGTAGCTATTCAAGACCTTTTAGTCCTTCTTCTTCTTTTTTTTTTTTTTTTATTTTTTTTTTCTTTTTTTTTCTTTTTTAATGACAGTGGTATTAGATTTTTGTTTTATTTTCTTTAGAAATATTTTTCCTATAGTGATATATCTTTAAGGTACAATCATGGAATCACTGAGTTTGGAGACTACCAAACTTTGGTTTGGTAAATCAAACATCTGCCTGTTTCTCAGGGTACTCTTCAGCCCATCCATCTAGGTCATTACAGAAAAAGTATTGGCTGCAATATGTGCTTCTGAGACATACTCCTACTGACTGGTCTTCAGCTGCACTTTTCTGCTCCTGATCACAGTCCCTCAAGCCTGGCAACTAGATGTTTTTGATCTACCTCACTGTTCTTTATCTAAATTATACTTTGTTTATGGGGATCTTATGGGACACAGTCAAATGTCTCTCTGAAGTGAAGACAAACAGCATCTACAGCTCTCTTGCCACCCTCTAAGTTAAACATGTCATTGTAAAGGTATATCAGTTTGGTCAAGAATGAATTCTCCTTTGGAAATCCATGCTGAATATTCCCAATCACCATCTACTCCTTAATTATATATGGAAATGTTTTTTTCTACAATAAGATGCTCTATCAGCTCCTTACAACTAAAATCAAGCTTGTTGGCCTGTGGTTCTCTGGATTCTCCTCTTTGCCCTACTCAAAGACAGCAATGACACTTGTTCTCTTCCAGTCCTTAGAGACCTCCCCCAACCACCATTACCTTTCAATTATAATCAAGAGGTACCTCACACAATGACATGGGACAATTCCCTCAGCACTTATGGTTGCATCCCAATGGAGGCCACATATTTTTGTAGCTCATTTGTTTAAATGCCCTCCAACCTAATCGTCTTCCACTAATGGTAAGTCTTCCTTGCTTCCTTGTTCAGATTTTCCATCTGCTCCCATAGTAGCCTTAGTATTTCTAAGGACAAGCATGATGACTGCAGTGGAGTGAACATTGTGCATGCACCTTGTGGTTTATCTGTCCTTTGTCACCAGGACTTAAAAGAAGCTTGAAAAGCAGAGCTGACCTCATTACCTCTCTTAAGGCACAAAAAAAAAAAAAAAAAAGAGGCTTTTCATTGTTCTTGGCCTCACCTTGCTTCAGCGTTCTGAATATTTTGTCCAAATACACGACATAACTTTTCCTTGTCTTTGGATTTACTCTGAAAACAAGTACATCAATTCTTCACCATAAGGACAACCCATTGAAATTGCTTTGTTTAAGGTATATGCTCAATAATTGCATGAACAAGACTATTATGCACATAGTAGACAAACAGGATTATTCGTGACCCAGCTGCTTATTAATCACCTTCAAGATTGCAAAGATTTAGAGGAATACCAGGATAGAACACAACTCTACTAAGATATTTCCAGTATGATTCCAGCTTCAGATATGCAATAGAAATGCTCTAGTGACCCTGTCTACCTGTATTTTTATTTGAATATGGAAAATGAAACTGTTAAATTAATTCTGCTAGTATCATTAAAATGGCAGTATTTCTGTAATCAAGACCCTATGGGTTTTTTAGATATGTAACTAGCAAATTCCTTAGTGAAAACTAACTACTCTATCTCCATTTTAAGTAAAGTTAGGCTGATTTATAGGGACTGAGCATCTGGTTTCTATAAATTGCAAGTTGTTTAATTGGAAGGCACTGCATATTTTATGATGGAGAGGACAATTCCCTTTACTGTACTACTTCTACTACGTATTGTTTGGTAAAAGGCTGCCAACTACAGATAACTAGGAAATAAATCCTAGAGAACAGGACAGTTCTGTGTGAATTAATGCCAATCCCATTATTTCTAAAAAAAATGAAATGTAACGGATACCATAATCAGAAAGCAATGAGCTAAATTTGTAGCATTATATTATACTGTTCCCTACTTCTTAATGTGCCCATTGGCACAGGCAGAACATTTGGCCAACACATCAGTAATAAGGAGAAAGTGAACCTCTTGAAACAGCATTTTGTGCTTTTTTATGGATCATGTATAGATCATCATTATTTTTTTATTTTCTGCACAGAAAATATCCCAGAAAAATAAAATTATATTCATAAATATAATATAAAAACATTAAAAAGATTAAGCATTTTGTGAACCCTGTGATGCATTATTTTTTGCAACATAGGGCTATGTTTTACTCATTAATTTGTAGATCCTTAATGAGCAGTAATGTTCATGCTTTTCTCTGAAAAAACACTCTCATTTTAAGACTCCTGCCTGCACAGGAGTATTTGCATTCTAGCCTAATGATGGAAAATTTGCAGGCATCTTTCAGGAGCTGTATATTTTATTTTCAAATGTTTTATATTGAAGTAGAGTAATGGATATTTTTTACCCGTATGTGTATTTTTTTTTACTCTCTGTACCATGAGTCATGAAATAATAAAATCATTTTTCATATTCAAGAGTAACACAATATTGATATTATTCCTGTGATTCTAATTCTCATTCAAACCCTGCAATGAGATTCTTTCCACCCAAAAATGTACATTTATACTTCAGAAACATAGTCTATAAAGATAAGATTCTCAGGCCCAAACAGAAAGGCCACAGTAGTACTGTCTGATAAGCTTTCCAATAAGAATGCAATGCGATTTATTTATGGTAATTAGTTAATTTAGTTAGAACAATGTGCTGTCTGCTTCAGCAGAAATGAGACCAGTGGCTGCCCTTCACATAGGTGTTGTGTTCCAGCACATGACGTGATGGCATGTGTGAGGGCATCTGTCACCTGCCAGCTAGCATGATGGAGCTGCCACCATCTCATGAAGGTGGCAAGCAAGGAAACCTCGTGCTGATGGCAAAGGGATGTTCATGTTTAAAACAAAACAAACTGAGATATCACATCACCCATCACACTTTGTTACCGTGTGTGTGCCTCTACTAGTGAATACTACAGGGTACACTAAATAGGGTTACAAACACTACACATTAAGAACACTGCAATTAAGAGAGAGTGATCACACCTTATGGGCAGAGAAGTTTGGTCTCCTGCTTCTTTTTCAGCACTTATACTGCTTCTTTACATAGTTAGTTCAGTGTCATCCTTTTCCTTGGCTTGATTTTCTTCTCCACTCTCCTATCCTTAACTTTTGAGAGAATGGAATTGAGAGGTACAGAGCCACAAGGCCACAATCACACAAGCAATAATACATAGAACCTTATTTTCTTCCCCTTGCATGGAAATGAACATGTAGACAGAAATTTCTATCCTGAAAAACACCCACAGCATGTACTCACACAAACCTGAACCTCAGAGGAGCAGGATGCTTGCTCCCACCCATCCGGTCCCTGGCTTGTTGCCTTAGCAACTCCTTCTCAGGCTCAACCCTCTGAATCCTGTTGAAGGCCTACATAGAATCATAGAATCATTAAGGCTGGAAAACATTTCTAAGATCATCAAGTCCAGCCTTTGACCAATCACCATCATGACAACTAGACCACGGCATGAAGTGCCATGTCCAGTAATTTCTTGACCTTTCAGGGACAGTGACTCCACCTCTTCCCTAGGCAGCCCATTTCAGTGATTGACCACTCTTTCTGTGAAGAAATTGTTCTTGATATCCAACCTGAAATTCCCCTGGTGCAGCTTGAGGCCATTTCCTCTTGTTCTGTCACCAGATGCCTGGGAGAACCTCCTTTCAGGCGGTTGCAGAGAGCAATAAGGTCATCCTTGAACTTCTCCCCACCTTCCTCAGTTGCTTTCCCTCATCCACTAGGCAGGTTATCTTCTCATGAAAGGAGATCAACTTTGTCAAGCGGGACCTGCTTTCCTAAACCCATGCTGACTGGGTCTGTTTCCTTGGTTACCCTGTAATGCTGATAAGGGCATGCAAACTGCCCTTTTCCATAACCTTCCCTGACACTGATGTCAGACTGAAAGACCTGTAGTTCCCCATCTGTGTCTCCTTTCAAGAGACTACTCTTTTCTCTTTGTACGTCTTTTAAAAATAGATAATCGGGAAAAAAATGAAAAGGTCTCCATTAGTGGTCGAGTCCCCCTTGGCTTTTCCAAGTCAAAGGCCCCTAGTAGCTCTCAGGTCTGTTTGCTCAGATGTATTATAGTGCTTGTGACATTAATAGCAATAATATTATATAGCCTGATATTGCTGTGTTAATTTAATATTCTCATCAGTTTAACAGTACAGCTGTGCATTGAAGTACACTTCAACCCGAGACATCTTCAATGACAAGTCTCATAGAATCATAGAATGGTTTGGGCTGAAAAGAATCTTAAAGGTCATCTAGTTTTAATCCCCTGGAAGGAAAGAGACACCTTCAGCTAGACCAGGTTGCTCAGAGCCATATCTATTCAGTCTGGCTTTCTACACTTCCAGGAATGAGGCCTACAACAGCTTCTCTGGGCAGCCAATTTCAAAGTCTCACCACCCTCACAGTAAAGAAAATCTTCCTAATATCAAATCTAAGCTTACTTTCTTTTAGTTTGAAGCCATTCACCCTTGTCTTGCCAATGCATGCTCTTGCAAGAAAGTCCCTCTCCATCTGCCCTGTAGGTTTTCCTTTGTCTACTGGATGCCCAGAATTAGGTTACCCATAAAATATCTCCTTTACAGGCTGAACAAACTCAACTCTCTCAGCCTTTGCTCAAGGAGAGGTGCTACCTCCCCATAATCATCTTGGCCCCTCTCCTCTGGACTCAATACAACAGGTTCTTCCTGTGCTGGGGTCACAGAACTGGATGCAGGGTTCCAGGTGGGGTCTCACCAGAGCAGAGCAGAGGGGCAGAATCCTCTCCCTTCCCTGCTCCCACGCTGCTTTGGATGCAGCCCAGGACACGTTTGGCTTTCTGTGCTGGGAGTGTAAATGGCCAGGTCATATCCAACCTCTCATTCACCAGCACCCCTTAGTTCTTCATTACAGGGCTGCTCTCTGAGTTTATCCCCCAGACTGTGTTGAGGCTGGGGGTTGCCCCAACCTCAATGCAGCATCTTGAACTTGGTCCTGTTAAACCTCATGATATTTCCATGGGCATACTATTCAAGCTTTGTTTATTGGAGACACACCTTCTTTGACCTTCCTTTTCTGGTTAACTTCTGTAGAAGCCATGTAATTCTTTGTGCCCCTTTCGAGGTTCAGTTCAGGCTTTGCCTTGGCCTTCTTCAGCCCGCCCCTACATAAACAGACTTCATATCTATATTCTTCCCCAGTCACTTGTCCTTGCCACCACTGTCTGTGCACTGGCTTTTTTCTCTAGTTCTATCAGCAGGTCTCAGCCATGCCCTTCTCCTGACTGTGGTCTTCCCTAATTTCTTGCTCTGAAGGACTGATAGTTTTTGCTCAAAAGAAAGTGTCTTTTAGAACTACCAGCCTTCTTCGTTTCCTTTGCCTCTAAGGGCAGTCTCCCTGAAAAGCTGAAAGTCTGCTTTCCTAAAGTTCAAGGGCCTCTCTTGACTCCGTTCCTGACCCATATCCCTCAGGACAGTGAACTCCACCAAGGCATGATCACTGCCTTCCAGGCCACTTCCTATTTTGACGTACCCCATTAGCCCCCTTGTGCTGGTGACTAGCAGGTCCAGTGACACCTCCCCTATTGTAGGGCTATTTCCTGGGTCAGGAATTTATCCTTCATATGTTCCAGGAATCTCAAGGATTGCCCACAGCTCCTTTTCCGGCATGTGCAGGGGTGGTTGAATTCCTCCAGCAGCACAAGAGCTCGTGAGCACGATGCCTGCTGTAGCTGGGGCAAGAAGGCCTCATCAGTGGTGTCTCCTTGATTGCCTGTCACAGACACTGACCAAAAGGCTCCCTTTGTCACTTCGGTCTGGGATCGTCACCCACCAGCTCTTGACTTGCTCAGGGCTCTTCTTCAGGGACTCTTCAAGCTCAATCCAGCTCTTGATGAAGAGGGCAATCCCCCTGTCTCTTTCATCCCATGTCCCTTCTGAAAGGCCATTGTTAGTCACACTCCAGTCACGGGATCCATCCCACCGAGTTTCAGGAATTACAAGGTCATAACTGTCCAGCAGCACAGTAGCTTCCAGCTCCTCCTGTTTGCTGCCCGAGTTGCAAGACAGAAACTATTTGCTTTTTTCAAAACCAATTTCCTTTTTCACTAAATTGTTGACCTCTCTTCCCCAATTCATGAGTGTTTGTCCTTTAACCTTCTGTGTGCTCTTCCCTTATTTTTCTCCACGTTTAAAATACCTCAATCTGGTGTGTGTCAATTTTAATTTGAATGAAGCACAAGACTGCACTTAATCACGTAAGGTTTCTCTTCCTAATTTCTGGTGTGGCAAATCCCTTTTGAGGAAGAGCTCTCTTGGCATCTAAAGAACAACTGAAAACACATGAAAAAAGACATAAAGAGACCATCCTTTCCACCATGCTTATCCAGACTGAGCAAAGTTGCTGATATCTTACTTTATTGACACCAGCAGAAGACTATTTAAGGAGTCTAAAAAGAAAAAGCTAAGAGCTGGACAAAAAAATACTTGTGGAATATTGCAACCTAACAAACGTTTTTAGCATATGTCTTAAAAATGTGTGTTGGAAGTTTTGAAAATACAGACCTTTATCCTATCCTAAAAGATTCCATACTTGATAACTATATTATCCTTCTTTCTTCTGTGTACAAATTCAGGCCATCATTTTCCTAACCCATTTAATCCATTCTTTGAACTCAAAATATTTTCAAAATAGATGAAACAAGAGATGAAAAAATTTGAGAACTTTTGCCTAACATATAACAACTCAAATTTATAGTCTAATGATGCATATAGCATTTAAAATTTTTCTCCGGATTTTTCAGAGGAATATTTTTGTGCAAAGGGAGGAAGACTCAAAATTAATCAAAGAAAGCAATAGGTTTAATGTTATCACTCTGTTTCTCTTAAGAGCAGGAAAGAATAAACAATTCCATTAATGATAACTGCAATTACCAATCATTAGTTATTTTGAAATTTCATGAGTCTGGCCAAAAGACCAGTTCATAAAGTCAGGGTGTTTTGGTTTTTTGTTGTTTTTTTTTTTAATTTAAGAAATATTCCTAATGTTGTTCCTAGAGCCTATCTGCTTTTTCTTACTCTCTCAGATGGACAAAAGAAAAAAACCAAAAGCATTTAGTTTTACTAAGTTGTCTTGATGCTTTTCAAAAATATCATTAATAATTACATTTATCTTGAAAATTTAAAACATCGTTAGAACAGGAGAAAAATCTCAGTGATTAAACAACTAATTTTGTTGAAGTTAAAAAAAGCATGAGAATAATTCATGCCATAACTTCAATATATTAAAAATGCAAAACTAGATTGAGTTTTACCATATCATGTTTGACCATCTTCATTAAAAAGTGCTTCACCTCCCCTTAGATACCTCTTTTTTTGCATATATTTTTCTCTGTTTTCAGAATGTTACAGTTATCAATGTTTTGCAAAAATTTATCACAGAAAGCTTAGATCTGTGCTTTATCATTGGTATCATATTGTATAAGTGTTGTTTTTAATAAAGTATGATACAACTTGAGGCTTCTTTTAAAAAGTATATTTATATTGCAAGCATTCTTATTTCCTTAAATCAATTCCATGTGTATAAATTATTTTGTGGGTAAATTCCTGCATGTTTTATACAGGATGTCTAAAATTAATTATTTTCTCCATGTGCACATAATCAGAAGTTTAGAGTGGAGATAACTCCAATAGCTTTGCGAGGTCCTGTGTGTGACATGTCTGACTATCAAAATATTTTTGACATTAATTAAAGATACTCAATTGGTTGCCTCCTGAGAGGCACAGAGGTCAGAGAACAATTATGAAAATCCTGCCTTTAAACATGCCCCCAAACTGAAAGTTACCATTTTGGAAGTATGTGTGTAATTGTGTATATACATACAGTGTTTATGTGTAACTTTGTGTACCTGAGTACTACTTGTTGGGAAGTATTTTCAATATATTAAATGTAAAATACAACTTCAGTCCAATCCTGATGTCCCTCACCAGTAGTTGGCTCTTCAGTGTGCATGACTTGCTGTCTTCCACAACCCAGTGGAACTGTATGTTCCCATTCAGCCTCGCGTGTTTAACTGCCCACAAGTCTTCACAGGACTAGGTTACTCCCTAGTGTCAAATCTCAGAATAAATTTTATTTCTCAAAACAGGAAGTTAGATTGTTACAAAAGTTTCTGAAGATAAATTTCCTAAATGGATATTTCTGAACAAATCTACTCTAACCTGAAATTGTACATAGGCTTCAAAACGTGCAGTATAATCCATTAATCCATTGTACTTGGTGGCTGTTGTATTGTTTGTTGGATTCCTTCAGTGAAAAATAACAAAAAAGGAAGGCATCTGATTTTTCCAGATGGCTGTTTTTTATCATCTGAGTTTCCACTTTCAGCAGTAGTAAGTAGGTGGGGTGATTTACCAAACTTGGAAACCTGATATGAAGGCTGGGCTGTGGCTCACCAGATGGGAGCACTGTTGAAACAGATGCTGCAGTCCCAGTTGCTCTCCTCAGTAATATCTTTGATGGTAAAACACCTCATTGCCAGCACAGGCACCTAATGCCCCATTTTTTCTATCTGGGCACCCACATCTAATGCAATGGAGAAGTTTGCAAAAATATTTGTAAAGATCTTTTGATTATACATTCATGAAGGGAAGACCTGCAGAGACTTATTTTCTGCACAGCACTACTTGGATAGAATTGTTACTGCAGTCCACAAGAACTTTTATTTTGCTTTTATGATTTGTGACTTGCTCAGAAGTTGTGGGTGGTACTCAATCAATTTAACGGTTCTCTCATGCACTACCCTTTTTTTATCTTTACAGTAACAGACAAAATGTAGCTTACTGTAAATCGTGCAAGTGTTCATCACTGTTCACTGGTCAGACGGCAGTATAATTGTCATATGCATGAAATTAATGGGGAATTATTTTTTCACAATGGAGAAACTTGCATTAGGACCGTATGCAAAGTTATCATTGTAGATTTCTTCTCAAATTACTTGGAAACTGCAAACAACTACGACCCATTTCTATCTGCTGATTAACTAAATTTTCTATTACATAGAAACTGAGTTTATTTTTCATTGTGACTTACTTTTTTCAGAGTGTTATATGTCTTTGGTCACTGTCATTAACTCATACTTTGAGCACTTCAGATTGTCCTAGATTTGCCAGATAGTAATGAAATATATGCATTGAAAGAAAGATATACTATTATATTTTGTTATACAACTCTATGATTTAAGACATGGTATGCTTACATATGTTTAAATATAATTTGGTTTTATATTTAATTCCATTTTCCATGTGTTATATATATTATATTGGTTGTAAGCTTACAAGCACCCAAACCCAACTTTCTTACACAGGAATGCCTTTGTGAACAAAACTGCTGAGTAATAGGAAGCCCCTGGTGCAAAATAACTTAAAATGTTTGGAGAAAAGCTTTTTTCAATTATTCACAAGTTACAAGTGAGCAGAAATTCTCCGTGAAAAAAATGCAGAGAACAAGCAGTGCAGACAAGGAACAAGGGGGAGGGGGAAAAAAGCCCCAAACAGAAAATATAAAACAAACAGCAAAATGTTATGAATTTCTGGTCAACAGCATTGAAGAAAACAGAAATAGAAAACCTAGTCCTGCCACATGAACTCACCACAATAAAGTCCTAGACTACCTTGAAGCAATGACAGCCTGAAATACAATGTTTCACATCCACAGTACAATTTTCTGTTTTATTCTGATGTAAAATCACTTGGCAGAAGGTTGTAGTATGAGATAGAGAGGCTCTAGAGACTAGAGAACAAATGAAAAAGATTTGATGACTCAGTGAGAGCTGTAGCTTTCATGTTACTTTCTGTGACAGTGTGAAGGTTCTTGGCAAGGGCAGAAAGTAGGTTTTAAATCGTGGCATATTTTAGTGTAAAACCAGATGATTCTCTGTCAAAAGATGAGTCTTTCATTTTTTCTTTTTTTCATTACTGCCATTAGAAAGGAAAGAAATGGACTTGCTAAATGATAATGAGGTCAGACACTCCTCACCTCATGTGTTTGCTGACTTGCAAATAAGACACGAACTTGCACTCCTTATCTACCATCCTCAGTGGTATGGACAGGTTTTATATTTCAAAATTTTCTATTTAATCTCTGCACACATGGAACCAGAATTAATTTATGGGCAGTCTAATGGTCTGGAAGTCATCTCACATGAAATCATCTTATTAATTCTCTGGAAATCATCTCATTCACTGACTTGCTATCAGAATGATACACTTGTAATTAAAATAAAATAAAAATTCAATTTTTTTCAGTAGTTGTAGGAACACATGTGACAACATTTTTTAATGAACCATCTGGAACTCAGAGGTCATTAATGGTAGAGTCATACTCATGCTTTTATCAAATGAAAATATGTAGATCCATTGGTCTGTAGATCCAAAACACTGGTAAATAGAGCATTTTAGTAGAGAGAGGTTATGGACAAGTTCTGTTCTTATAAAGCTAAGGGATAATCTGTTTAAGTAGCATAATATGTGTTGTAGGAGAAGCCAAGTCTCAGACCCTGGAGAAGGAGTGGTAGTTTTACAGAAGTTTGCAGCCATCCTAGAAAAGGAAAAACTTTATGGGCTGCACACAATCACCTGATTGCTGCATGCAAAAATGGAATGCATCTTGTACATTTTGACAAAAAGAGGGTTTCCATGTAGGTGCTGCTTATTTCAGAAATGCTTTATCCTGCAACTCTTAATTTAGTCTGTATTCAGTGTAAGGTTTTATATTGAAAATAGAAGTGTTCTATGATTGCTTATTAGATTTTAATCATTTACACATATACTCAGACTGCTACTTGTGCAAATACATTATTTAGGAGACAATAGCTTATTTCTATTCCATTTCAAAGATTTGATTGTTTTCTCTTTCTCTTTAGTTCACATTAGTTTGTTAAGGTATTCATTAACACATTCCTAAAATTTAAGAGCTGAATGATCTATTAGTCAAGAGTTGAAATAGAAAATTAAAATGTGCATGGACTAAAATGAAGGCTCTGCTTCTAATTGGTGTGATCGGGATACGCAAAGCAATCACATGGAGACGAGAGAAGTTGCAGGGCAGAGAGTTCCTCTGAGAGAGCCCAAGGCTGAGCCAAGGCCGAGAGCCCCTCTGCCTGTTTATTTCTTACTTTTTATAGATTTGTGGGTCTGGCTGCGGATTGGCTTCTGGAGTTATCACCTCCCAGCCAAATGGCCAGACCAACTGTCAGTTACAATTGTTTTCAGGTTAGAAATATGCAAACAAAGGACAGAGAATGAAAAACAAAGGATTTGCTTATGTTACATGTGTGAGAAAAAGCAGAAACTGCTCCTAATATTGTACAGTAGCTAAAAAGTCTGACTCCATTTTATGAACAATCAAAAGGCTTTAAAAAACTCAGAAAAACCAGGGTGACAAACTGGTTTGTTACCATCTAAATTGAGTGAGTTGCTGGCTAGACATATGGTCAGTTTCTTGTAAAATGAGAGAAAGGATGAAAAAGAGGGGGAAAAGTGTGCCTCTCATCCTTAGAGACTAGGTTGTCAGAACTGTTGCACTGCCTGGAAGTGACTGAGGTTCTGGCATTTACAGGAAAAATTACTTCCCAAGAACAGAACATTCATAGTTGTTCATGACCCTTATTTTGGTTGTTATTTTTTGGGACATACCTTCAAAGAAGTTGTAGACCAGTTTCAGTATGGCAAATAAAGCAGAAAGGTAAAAGCTTTACATTGACATGGAGATAGTGGTTATCACCCACATTTTGTGATATGTCAACCTTATCACATAAGGATCTTTAAAGGAAGATATTTAACAAATAAATTCCTGCTACCAATAATTATTAATTTTCTTTTCCCCTCTGTTTATGTGCTCTTCCTCCAGCCTCAGTTACAGCATGCTTTGCTCAAGGGATGCAGGGTTCAACAGCACTCTGAAAGAGCAATATAACAGGCCTGTTTGAAGTATAATTTATTCTACAATGCAATGTCTCTTTTAATGTGTTGGTAGCGCAAACTCCCTCCCAAGGGTGGCTGAAGTCTTATCACGTAGGAGAGTAGGGGTAAAATCCGGAATGAGAGCATTTGTACTTGTCAATAACTTGGGTTCATTTAGGGAATGATAACCACCATTACTACATACCCCTCTCCCTACACACCCCACTCCCCTTTCTTCCCTCTCCTTTCTCCTCCAAACCCTTTGTGATGTGAACCAGGAAGGTTTTAGACTTTAAAATTGCTTAAGCAACTTCAGGTAAGCATCCCTAAGGACTTAACGACTTATCCTTGCCAGCTATAATTAGTTCCAAGGCTGTGAGCAGGTGGCTTTCTTGCTGAATAATGAAACTCATAGTTACTCTTAGTTTATAAGAAATATTTAGAGACTGCAGAAAGGATAGTGTGAATATGACTGGAAGAGAAGAATCCAGAACATTGGATTCACATATGCGTGAAAATCTGTGATAGGGAATCACTAATTCCCCACAGTACTTGAACTAAAAAAAGGAAATATCTTATCTTTTCCCTTGTATTGCTTCACATATATTTCTTTTGTCAAATATATAAATTCAACTAGATGTAAACCAGATTCCCAGTGGAAGTCTTATTTCATTGCAAATTACTGAGTTTGGAGAGGAGATGAGAGGCAGAACTTAAAGCTGAATTTTTAATTATCATATTTCTGGATGTGTATGACCAATTACTGCATAAACAAAATCCTTCACAATCCCTTTTTCCTGCTTTTTGGCAACATTTTGCCTTTTTCTAAAGCACATCTTCCATATTTGCACTCATGCACTGAAATGCTGGGTTCTTTTTCTAGAGTCTGAATTGTGTTCGATAAGATTTCTTTTAACAGTCTTGTTTTAATGTTGTTTCAATTTTTTTTCTAAATAAAGAATCAAGATATTTGAAAATATTTTATTTCAGACTTTGCTGCATTAATCTGCAAGAATTTAAATTAAACACTAAAAACAGCAGACAGATACAAATCCTTATTTTAGACTGATCATGGCATAATATTTACTGTTTACTGGAAACCGTGATCAAAAAAAAAAGGTATAATTTGATTTTTCTGCTCTTGGAGGTGAATTGAACTGAGGAGCACAAATGACCTTTCACAACCATCCTTCATCTTTTGGTCACAACCAGAGTTGGTCAAAGCAGCTTTCTACAGAAACTTTTTTTCATACTCCACAGTCTTGTGAGCCATGTTACGTTGTTCCCAATACCTACCCAAAAACCACGGGGGAGGCGTCAAAGTGGAAAAGGTCGTACTAGACTTGAGAGTTCATTGTGATTTTCTTCCCCATAAAAACACAGATAATTTCTGATATCCTACCCCAAAAATTTAACAATCACACACTTGCTGATGCAAGGAGATGGATGCATATATACCCAAGCATTAGAATGTCCATAATAATGACGGTTAATTCAGACTATAAACTTCTAATCACAAAGGTTAATAGAAAGGCTGTGAATAGAACTTTACAAAGGGCCATTTTAAATCATGAGAAAATGCTATTCTTCTTGAAAAGCTGGGAGAAAGAAATACTTTTAAGAGAAAGGATGTGCTCAACTGTTTCCACCTCTGAAAATTGTCACAGAGAATATTATTAGGAAGTATTATCATAATGATTTTGCATTGCACCATATTCCTGAAGAATATTCTTACAAATAAAGCTACACTGGGTGTTGAGAGAAAAAAAAAAAAAATACATTTTACAGGTTAAGTATGCTGAATGAGGTACATTTATGAAGGTGTATGGGGAAAGCATGAAAGGTCCAACATAGAATAACAGTAGAGGATGATATATATATATTCTGTACAAAACTGTATATTCAGTTATCAGGAAACAGATGGCATTTGTTGCATGCATCCTCACCTATATTTGAGGTACAGAGTTACAGAACTTTGCTTCATTTAAATTTTTCATAGAGTCATACTGTAAAACAGTAAAATAGTTCAGGTTAGAAGAGAACTTGAAAGATCATTTGGTCCAGCCTTTCATGGGAAAGGGATCTTAGATAAAATTTATCTAGCATTCTAGCAAGTTGTGTTCTGTGTCTCTGTCTTGAGAAGCTCCAGTAATGGGGACTTTATCTCATCCTGTGGGGAGAGTGATCCAGTGAATCATTTCTCTTAATGCAAAAAATTCTTTCATACGTTGGGATAAAACCTCTTCCAGTGCAACTTGTACCCATTATCCCTTTTTTTCTCCATGTGACTTCTTCTAGAGTCTCCATTCTCTCTGCAACAGCCCTCTAAGTATTGGAATGCTGTGGTGTACCAGCATATCCAGAACTCAAACCACTCTTTGTTGAAAGACTAAACCAAGCATTTATCTACTTTAAATATCTTACATACATGGAGTACAATTGCTCCTGTTAATAAATGTATTGTTCTTTATTTCTTTTTATTTAGGACTTTTTGTTAAGGTACCTTTTAAAGGAACATTAGAACTCAAATAATACCAAATGAATAATTTTTAAAAAGTGAAGCATGAGAACTAAATCAAGTAAAAAGCATTTTGAAAGCCTGCTCTTAGAAAGAGCATATTAAATATATTTAGTCACTGAGGAATTGCTTGCTGTCACCAATATATATATATAAACACTGATGTAGGTTTTATTTAGCCATCAAACAAAGGGTTATACTACAAATAATACTCCATCTTTTTGAACTTGTAAATTCTAGTAAATGGGTATATGTTGATAGGGATAATTTAGAAAGGTTGACATAGGAGAAAATGTAGCATAAAATAACAGAAAGCCTGTGTTCTTAGATCTGATACAGGAAGAGTATTTTCTTTTTATCATTAAATCTCTAAATATGAAATAACTAATATTTAACAGCAGCTAGCGTGACATCCAAGTTTTAAGATTCTCTAATATTTTCTAAATGTCACCTTGATTTCTGAGATTTACTGCTTTTTATGGAATGAAAATATAGGAATCATTACTGCAAGTAAGAGGGCTCAAAATTCTTGTTACTCTGGTGCCTTCTTTAATGGTGGATTGCCAAGTGGAAGATTTTAGTTTGAAAATTTAGGTAGTAAAGCAAAACCTTAAGAATTTAAGGTCATATTTCAATTACTTTTAGTATCTGAAAGAACCCTGAACTTCAGATATTTAAGAAAAAAACACGCTAGCACTTCAGAGCTGCTTTTTCTCTCCTATTTATGTCTTTGTGTATGATGTGTAAGCAAATGGCCTCACCATATGGTTTGATCACTTCTACCTTTGAAAAATAAATGAAAACTATTGGCTGTTCTTTGCATAAGCTTTCAAGCCATGAAATCTCAAGGTTTTTTAATCTACCAAAATACTGTGCCATACACAAATACTGTATCATTAGCATATGTCATTTAAAATGAAAGATACCACAAAAATAGTTTCCTAATATTTTTTGACAGCTATAATCCTGGGAAAAGCATAAAAACTTGGTTTACAAGCACTTCTGCTGTCACACTGTCAATTCTTAAAACAAATATTATGATACCTAAATATGTCAGGATGACTGTATATCAGGTTGAAATGTAATAATCTTAAATTATGCTTTGCATGGTTAGGCAGACCTGCAAACCTGGACTGCGAGTGACAATTCAGTTTGCATGGTTGTGACTCAGTAGATGTTCTTGTGCCTCAAATACTGATATTATCCTAATATGGCAGCATGTAGGCTAAGATAATAAAGCACATGTGCATTTAGTTATTTTGAAAACAAGGCAGCATGCTAACTTTGAAGACTGATGTGAACAAAAAGACTTTTTGTGAACAAAAAGCTGTTGCAGAGTACAAGAAGGGAGTTTCTCTGCAGTCACCTAGAGCAACTTAGGAAGATTAAAAACCATGCAAAATATCAATTGTGAAACAGCAAAGAAAAAATAACAACTAAATAACATTTTCCTGGCAATGGTATTAATGCTACTACTGCTATTATTACTACTACTACAAATGTTATTTTTGTTATTATTAGAGTAGACAATGCATAAGATGAGTTTTTAAAGATTTTGTTTGTTTGTTTGTTTGTTTGTTTGTTTTATATTCATGAGTGTTCTTTGTTGTAGAGCATTCATTTGGTTTATATAGTATTTCATTTTTATATTGGGTTTTGTAATGTTTCTTCCGTACCACCCTGTTCCCCTGGAAAATGTATCATGAGGTTTGTCCCTGCCCAGCAATGCCCATCGTCCCACACTGGAATGTAACCCAACTCTGTTCCACTCCCACCTTGTCCCTGATTGGGCAGTGGCTTGTCCCTGCCTCTGGGCCCTGCCCCCTGGAGAAAAGCCCTAGGATTATGTGGGGGCTCTCTCTTTCTCCTGGGATCTGGACGGGCATGGGGACCAGACTGAGCTCTGGACTGCTGGGGCAGGACCCCAGAATAAAGCTATGATTCCCCCCGGACTAAGAGCACACTCTTTCCTTTTGCAATTGATGGGTGCCTGCTCTCTCTAAAGAAAAAGGTTTGCAGCCCCTGGGATCTTTTAAGGCTCTGAAGGAAAACTCCTTCTGGCATGGTTTCTCTCTCAAGCCAGCCAAGGCTAAAACAGAGCACGGGCTCCAAGGGGAGAGAGAGAGCCACTTCAGTTCATTAGACTCAATCCAAATTTATAGTAGAGTTATTCCTTCTTGACAGAGGCATCACAGCAGAAAAAGCTGTGCGCAGGTGATCTGCGGGATGAGAAAAGGTGGATAAACAAACAGGAAAAGGTAAGAAATTACTCAAAAAAAAGGAAAGAAGACTGAATTAATTCCCATTTTCCCAATTCTTTTTCTTCCTGGAAAGGGTAGTATAACTATGGTAGTATAACTACTGGAGGGCTAGTTGTGGTAAGGACATCACACAAATGTTATTGTCACTGGGACAGTTTCAGTTCTGCCTTGCCTCCCACATGGCTTTGGGAAAGTCTGGAGCACAAGTTATTCAAACATGGAACTGGCAGCTGCAGCTTTTTGGTTTCAACTTAAAATACTTTAACTGTGAACCTGAGTCCAGCCTTTACTGCAATAAATTCCAATAATAAATGTCAGGGTGCTATGATGAAAGAGAAAAATAAGAAATTAGGAGCGTGGATGAAAGGAGATGGTAAACAATGTTATTGGAAACCAGATAGGTTCAAGTATAAAGCTGAAGCAGTAGTAGAGAACAGTAAAAAAGAAGAGAACAATGAGACTGAAGGAAACATTTTAAGTATCAATGGACTTTGAATCTGGATCTTTACCTGTTCTTGGGTAAAACAACTTTAAGAAGAATTCTCTAACTCTTACTCTTCTAGTTTAATCTTCTTGGAGGAGAAGCACAGGTTGACATGCTTGGCTGAACAGGAGTCAAAATGGTATCATTCTTTCCATCTTGGGAAAGGTGAAAAGTTAGACACCTGCACACCACAAGGCCAAAGATGGTTGTACAATTCTTATTATTTTCATCACCAAGTTTTAAGATGTCATAATAGATTTCGTTGACATGAAGTGAGCATATTTGTTAGCAATTTCTATATTCTAACTGTGGCCTGCATATTTACCTTTTTGTCACCATCGTAAAAAGGTTGTTTTGTTCCTTTATCCTTTGCAACCCATCAAATACAATGTTTTGAATGACACTGAATAACAAATTTAGTGATTATTGATTTTCCTTTCTAAATCTATCTAGTAATAAGGAAGATAGGCTTTAATGGGGGGAAAAATGGTATATGAGTTGTGTTTTCCTGCTAAGTAATAACAGAAACATTAAAACACTGAAATGTAAATAGGATGCAAAAATGCCTTCCATTTTAGGTTCTGAGTCAATTACCTGGTCTGCTTGAAAAAGGTTAATTTTCAGTTTCTCTAGCATGCACCTGTATAAGTCAAATGCATAATCATGTGCAGAAATAATTTGTTCCCACTCACACTTTAATATTGTGTAAACTGAATCAATGAGCTTTGCTTTTAGGATTTCAGTTCAATGCTTTCAATATTCCCTACGCTCCTAGAATTAAGAAATACACAGATGAGGACTGCTGCACATTTACTGATGATTACCTGTTTTCTAGTACAGAGTGAAGATAGCTGGTAAACCTTTTTAGCTCTGTGTTGATTATTCTGTTTTCAACTACCTTCATCCTCAATTAAACTTTTGTGCTGTGACTATAGATTGATTTTAATCACCCAGATCAAACTCTATCATACTCTAGATGTTCATTATGATTGCACTGTATATTTACAACATGAGATTTTCAACTTATATAATTTCCAAGTCTGTCTTAATTGATAAAGTTAATTAAATTAATTGTGGATTGTTAGCTTAATTGATGACATACAGATTTACTATTTTTTTTAATAAGAAAGTAATTATTATTCATTAGATAAACCTCATGATTGCTTTGTGGTGCTAAATTCATCGATGAGGGCATATCACAGGTTGTCAGTGTAATCAAAAAAAAGCATTTAGTGGATACCTAACTACTTTTAAAGTGCAGTACATTATCAGAACACATTCTTTTCACATTCTTTTTAAGACTTGAACAAGTATGAGACGGCACCATGGTGATATTTCTTTAATTCTCCTTTATTTTTATAACATTTAAGATCTGATTGTCCCTATTAAGTATAGATCTTGTTGTTACATTTAAGAAGTTAGTGTTGCCACTTATTAAGGGCATAGATCCACTCACCTGAGATCATATACTTTTTTTTTTCTTTTTTTCTTTTTTTCTTTTTTTCTTTTTTTCTTTTTTTCTTTTTTTCTTTTTTTTTTTTTTTTTTTTCCTTAAGGGAACATTATTATTTACTGCAATACACAGCTTCAGTAAATTTAGAAATAGAAATAGCATGTTGCGTCACAGTGGAATGAACCCCTTAGTACTGAAGTAACATTGAATATAAACTTTGCTATCTAGAATCTGAGCAATAACACTGAGATGGCCTTCCCATTTCCCTGCTGTCTGCTGTGCATGAAATGTCAGAACAGATCAAGAATGATGTCCAAATCACAAACGACTGGAACTAATGCAGTTAGATGAAGGCTTGTCATACATGAGCCATGGCACAGTTGAACATCTTGGTTTCAGCTGAAACTGCATGTAAAGATAGGTTAAAATTGGGTTGGTCAAAATTGGATTGGTCTTACAGAAATGTGAGATCAATGTTTCTTCCACAGAGAGCAATGAGAAATTGAGCTCTGTGAAGCGATAGGGTTGCAATGGGGAGGTGGTTGAATGCAGAGATATTGTGGGGTTATACAGTGACTGTCCTTTCAAGGACAGTCATTTTACTTCTGTTTAAATTAGACTGAGGCGTCCACATAGAAACAGAATTTTCTGACTTTCAGTGTTTTAAATAAATACACAAATTACTACTCAGGTGTAGCAAATTGGCTGTTCTGAGACTTTAAAGATGCGTACTGCTATCTTTGCAACAGAATAGGACATTCTACCCAATTTAGACAAAAATCCATTAGTGGATTTTAGATGATATAAACCTGCTGTTTAAGTGTGCCTGGGCATGAAACTTTGCACACTTCCATTTGTAAATCTGTTGTGGGGAAATCAATATTTAAACCTGATGTTTTTCGTTATTATTTGGACTCACTTGAACTTTGAGGGAATGAAGATAAAAGTATGGGACTCTGAGACTGATAAGTATCAGTAGTGTTTGGTGGGTATTCCACGGCTATACGAACCAAGGCTTCAAGAATTATTCTGCTTTGATTTGCCAACTACTCTAAGCAATTAAAGTCTCCTGATAGCTGCTGAGCACTTTCATTTAATTTTTGCTCTCAGGGTGAAAAAAATTAATCTGTCTTCCAAACTAAAAATGCACAGAATGCTGACAGAAAGGTGCATATCCAAATTGCAGGCATGTGTTATGTTAGAATGTTCGTAGTGGTCTCTCTTCAACTGTGTAAAGCTCGGTATGGTTTAATCTGCCTTTCATCCTTTGAAGATCTGTGCTTTGCTTTTTCAGGTTACTTATATTTTTAGCCACTTTGTGGTTTTCCTTAGTAAACACTTCTACAAATCTTCTCTTGCAGCAGAACAAACTACATGTGATGCATGCTGCAAAGCCCAGTTTTAATCATTTGTCAAGGATCCCATAAAAGCCCTGTACCAGAACTGCCACCAAAAAATTGCTCAGCTGCTTCAGTTGAAGCAACATTTTTTCTTCTTGCTTATCCCACTAGACTGAAGCAGTATTTGGCACATTAATTCATAAACTCTGGGTTATTCAACAAGTTGACCTGAAGCATATAGTCAATATCCTCCTGGCTTCAGCAATTCTGATATATTTTTAAGCCAGGGCAGCCTGGATACACTAAAGGGGCCCATTTATTGCTGGACTGTGTGTTTAAAGACTGTGTGTTTAAAAACTGTGTGTTTAAAGACTGCATGAGAATCTGCACAAGCAAGATATATGGCACTGCTATTCAGCTACCAAGTCCTTAATTTTCAGAATTCTGAGTGCTTTGATTTGTAAGCTTAATTATGAAGTCTGAACATAAAAAATAATAATTGAGCTTATGAAGAAATGAACTGGGCGTATCTTATATTGCTATTTTGATAAAGATGTGCCAGAACTCTAAAGTTTCTCATGGCTTGCAAGGGGCTGTCATCAAAAACCCAGCAAACCACTAGGAAAGTGCTAAGTATAAGAGTTTTGCTGGCATTGAAAGTGCTGGTATATGCACTTGTTTATTGTTATAAAAATTAATTTTTCCAAAAGCAATGAAACCATTCCATAATCTTTCTTTCTTTAAATATTTATAAGGATGAATATGCATAATTTCCAATTAACTTCCCTGGGTTACAACTTTTACAGGAAAATGTTAATTGCAGCAATAGCAACAGCAGATTCATAGGCATATAACATTTTATTTTCCAAGTGAATTTTTTACTGCTATGCATTTGTTGCATATATATTTTTTACCAGGTGATGTTGTAAGTGTTCCAGTGTATGAGGAATACTCATATATATTCAGAAATGTATAGTGCATATATGTGACTGTGCCTTTCCATGCCGGGCGGATGCGGGCCCCTGGCTGGCTCAGATCTGCACAGGGGCCAGAGCGTTTTCAGTCCAGGTATGCAAACAGGTTATCTTTAACTGTTGGGCTCGGCTTCTCGGCAGCAGCTGGTCCAAATAGCGTTGTGACAATGGCAGCAGATAAAAGGATGGCTCTCGGCTAAGCAGATTTAAAGATGGTTTATTCAAGCCGAGCTGCAGGAGATCCACAGCTCGTCCAAACTGCCGGCCAGAGAGAGTTTGAATTTCCCTCTCTGATCTTATAAGCAGGGGAGGGCTCAGGGGAGGTTACAACAGGACAGCAAATCAGGGAATTCGGGGGGTAACAGGGGGTGTCCATTTCTAAGCCTCTGACCACTGACACAAAGGGAAAAGGGAATTTCCCCGGGGCTGACCTATCACTCAACGCCCTCCCTGGGAATTTCCCAGTCTGGGGAGGGGTCCCGAAGTGATAGACAGGATGCCCCAGAGCTGGGGGGGAGAGGGGATTGACAAGGGTAGGTGGGGGGTGGGATGATTGACATAAAACACCTTGTTATACCGAAAACTCAAAAGGGGATGGACTGTTACAGAACTGGGGGCACAGTGAACTGAACCGTAACATAAAACTTCTTATAAAAACTTAATAAAACAATTCTTGCACAGACACACATATTGAGCAAGAATATCTTGAGTAGAAGAAAAATAATATTAAAATCATTAGTAGATAGTGAGGAATGTATTCCTAAAAGACATTTGTACTTCTTCCTAGAGAGGAAGAGGTGTATTTAGATTAACTAAATGAGATGTAGATGCAAAACATAAGTATAGAATACTCCATTTCCCAATGAGGAAGAGTTTTTCTCTGTAAGATGGGGGAAGCATTATTTGATATGCTGGGATAAGTCTGGTTATTTCTGTTCATTACTATTTCAGCTGACAAAATAACACATATAAAAATAAGCGTTAAATTCTGTTTTATCAAAGTCTTCAAAAGTTTAATCACTGAGACAAGCACAGATGTTTCTACCTCCTAAAAAACTCACCAAACCAATGAGGAGGGGCTCCATTAATATGCATTCTTGTATTGATTTCTCTATATTCATTCTATTAAACATCTATTTAACTGATTTTGAGACATAGGAAACCCTATTAGAGGACTAAATAAACAAATTATATTTGTTTACAGTAATTGCTTTCACTTTCTCACATGTTCAGTTTCCAAGAAAGTAATCAAATCAGACTTAAATATAATACAAAAGTAGATCTAGTCTGGCAAATTAATATGTTGTTTGAAGATATAAAAAACAGAGATTGGTATTTTGGAATATTATGTCTCCTACATTTGTGAATGTATCCTGAAAAACAGCAGATGTTCAGTACCATACTTCTCACCTTGAAAACAGAAGAACAGGAAATATAGAAATATATACCAGACTTGGTTGGAAGTGACCTTAAATAATCATCTAGCTCAAATTTTCATGTGAAACAGCTTGGATTACATTATCTATCTGTCTATCTATCTATCTATCTATCTATCTATCTATCTATCTATCTCTGTCCCATCACATCTTGAAAATGTCCAACAATGGAGAGTTTATTGTGTCCCCTGGGGAGGATAGTCCGTTGACTGATTCATCTTACTGGAAAAAATTTCTTTCTTATACTGAGATGAAACCTCCTCCAGTAAAACCCATACCAAATTCCCCCAGTCTCCTCCATCAAGTTCTTTGTGAAGAGAGAACCTTCAACCTCCTTGCATCTTCTCTTTGTTCTTTCAGGAGGCTGCTCTTGAATAACTCTCAGCACACACAAGCTACTTTGCCCTCCATGGTTGCTTCCCATAGAGTCCTTCACAGCTGGTGTCTTAAGATACTCAACTTCTTTTTTCTAAAACCCAGAATGTTTTCTCTGCTACTGGTTTTCAGTGTGCTCAGTAGGATTTTTAAATTCAGTGTTGTGGTTGCTGTATCCAGGGTTACTGTTTGAAGCTATGTTGGCAAGTAAAATTTGCTCAGTTTATGAGCAGTAAATCCAGCAATACCTTGTCCATAATCTGCATTTCCAGTGTCTGTATCAGGAAGCAGTTCAATGAATTCCATTAATGTGATGAACATGTTGTGATTGGAAGATCTATGTGTTTTTACCAAACAATGTCAAGGTAATGAAATGGGTCGTGAGGACAAGATTCTGTTGACTGAAGATCTTTTGAGCAGTTGAAGGAAGATTTTTTTGGCCTTGTCACTCAGATTAGGAGGTCGGTAACAGAAACCAAACCACAGATTCCCCCATGGTGATAATCATTTCAGTTTCGATCCCAAGAACTTTTATGATCTCTATACCTCCATATCTCTACACTACTTTTTTTCCATAAAGCCCAACTCCAGCTCCTCTTCTTCCCTTCTTATCTTTCTGAAGGATTTTATAGCCATCCATCACAGACATCCAATCATGTGCCTTTTCCAATCATATTTCTGTGATTCTTATGATGTCTGAAATCTCAGAGGCACAGGGCTCCAGTTCCTGCTGTCTGTTTCCCAGATTATATGTGTTGGCATACCTGCACTTAAGCTGGCTACACATAACACTCTCGCCTTTGGAAGGAGCTGGTAATCATTCTTCAATACTCTTAGTAGTGAAGAATGCACTGGTAAGTGCATTCAACTGCCTCATGGTTTGTGTCACAAACCTGCCACCTACAGGTGTCACAGCTGTGGACCATAACCCCAAGTTTCTTAGTTTAAAATGCAATTCACTCAGCCAATGTGCTAATAAAGATTTTCATGTCTCTACTAAATAAGATGATCCAATCTCCATCCAATAGGCTTTATTATTCGAAGAACAAAATACCAGACAGCGAAATCAGCCACAAAGCCAAGTATTGGTCTGTGTAATACATCAACTGTACCCTGGTTCTTGACTGGCAAGATAGGGCACAAGATCACTTGAATATCTGTCCCTTCACTTGAGCCTTGAGGGCTCTGAAGTCCTAGTGATTTGCCATGAGTTTTGCTTACATTTGTGCCCACGTGGAAAAGGTGTAGAGGACAGTAGTCTGTGCTTTTAACCTGTTGTGGCAGTCTCTATAGAGAAAATTGGATCCTGTCTCCTGGAAGGTTGCAGATTTCCCGTAAATGTATATTAGGTCTCCAGATGAGTTTCTCTCTGCCTGTGAAAGGTCACCCACCACTAGCACTCACCACTCTCTTCTGCAGCTTTAATTATGAGCTCAAAGTACAGTTTCTGCTGGTGAATATTGCCCATCGATCTTGGCAGCTGTCAAGGTTTCATATGTTTTGCTAGTTCATACATATTAGAAGAGATTGAAGTGATATCCTGTTCCCATGAATCACCAAAGATAGGGGCCCCTCCTCCTCTAAAGTGTTGTCTATTCACTGTTGACCTCATTTGGTGGTCCTTGGGAATCAGGTCATTACTATTTCTTCCTGTTTCAGATAATTATCTATTTCTGGTCCTCTCTCCTTTGTACAGTGTAACCTGATTACTTCCTTCTGCAGCTCCTTCTCCCACTGCTTGAGTGACTTTACCACATCACATTTTGTGCGGGTGGATCTTCCACATTCTTCTACCCAGGGGGCAACAATACAGTTTTTACAGCCCTGCACCTAAACAGCAGCTTCTCTCGTAAGTCTGTCCAGGTGACATCTCCACTCTTTGCAGGCTAACCTGGCTAGGTCGCTGGCTCCTGTCAGCTGCAGACAAAAATAGTTCATTTTTACCACCATGCTTTTAACATAAAAACACACATTAAGAGGCCCTTTATTCCCTCAGGCCTCAGACTGCTGGATAGACTCTCACAGTCACAGTTTGCTGAGCTGACTGCTGGGTTTGCCGCCTAAACCAGTGGATGAGCAGAGCACATGACAACCCAATAACTGGCAGAGCACACCTTTCCATGAGATCTGACATGAACACTGCCACGCCACTTCCGTTTTCTGTGCCTACCCTGTTTGCTGGTGATCCATCTGGGCAGGTTATATGCAGCTTCCCACCATTTAAACTGGTAATGGGGACACTGCCCATCTGTTACCCACCTGTCTTGTGAGACTTTCAGCTGCTGATTTGTCCCTACACACACACAAATTAAGGGAGATAAGAACTCAGAAATCCCTTCAGATACTCCCTGTGGACTTCACAAGCCTCACATGCCTCCCAGCACACAGCATCTGTGGCTGCTGCCATGGCTGCTAACATCTGCTTCATGCATCAGTTATATTTCTGTAATAGAAAAATTAAAGTGCTCTCAAAAATTTGCAGTTTCATTTTTGGAAAGGATTAAAACCAATTGCTTGTAAAATATAATGGGGACTTATATGAAGAGACAGGTTGTAGAAAGCACTTAAGGTTCATATTAATGGAATTACTGAGTAATGTAAAATCCCAGGGTAATTCCAAGAGTCTGTAGTTAGTGGGGACAACACAGGCTCTCATGTGAGATTTTAAAAACTAATCTAGAGAACTCCTATTCAAATGCATCTTTTCTTGCCTATGGCTTTCCAGCTCATACACAAGTTTTGTGCACTGACACACTACCTTGATGATCAGTTATTTACTCAGGGAAAAAACCCAACATTGAATGTATTTATAAAATGTTATTATGAGACTTATTATGCCATTGTAAGTCTATATGATTGTCTGAAAAACAGAATAATCCAGAATTCTATTTACAATTTAATTACAAAAGTTGAAAACATATCTTCTGATAAAGTTTTCTTGGGTTTTTTGGAAATGTTTCAGAATTTAATTTCATAATATGACAAACACCAAAAAATCTCTTATTCAAAGGAAAACAGCAAAACAAAATAAAAGAAATAAAGAAACAAAACAACAACAACAAAAAGGTTTTAATTTTTAAGCCAAAAATACGCTACAATTAACAGAAGAAACAATCTTTTCTTCTTTTTAACTTGGATTTAGGTCACTTCGAGACATCTTGGGTTTTTTCCTAAATTATCTGTACAGTGATCATGTGTTCCCAATGAAAAATGTGACTGTCTAGCCTGGATGCAAATACCTATCCTTATCACAGCGAAACCTCAAACACTCCTTAACCACACACAGAATGACTCTTCTTGCTGTATTTCCAAAGTACCAGGAAGGTCTGTCATCACTGGTCCCTCTAGCAGTGTCTTCAGTCATTTTTTCCTACTCCCCCATTTTTTTTCCCCCATGTTCCTTAACAGTATCAGTCAAGTCTTTCCTTGACAGAGGGTTTCATGCAGAATGGAGGAATATTTCTCATTTATTGTATTTCTCATTTATACACTATCAGCACTCCCCTGGTAGCCACTTACTGTTGCTCTGAACACAGAAACAGGGAGGTAGATGGACCTTTTCCACCCCTATCACATACTCAAGTTTCCTCAAACTGTCCAAATACGTACACAAGAGAATAAACCCAAGCCAGCACTGGGAGTAGCAGATGGATGGGTGACCAGAGTATGACCAGAAAGAGCAGAGGTGTGACAGGCATAATTACTCACAAATCTGTGCAAAGAGAGACCCTACTGAGACCAGGATGTAAGTATTTCCCCAAAGGTCAACAAACTATTTCGCCTGCTAAAAGCTCTATTACTTTTGTTGGCAATTAACAGTCCTACACTACTGTAAAGAAGATAAAGTCAAACCTCGGTTCAGGAAAACATACTTTTCTGCATAGGCAATAAAGCCTCTCTAAGACAGATGATACAGATGTTGAGATAAAACTTAAGAATGCACAGGATATACTTAGAGGCAGCAGCTCTTTCCCCCAGAGTGACAAGGATGGTACTGGTGAAATTGCCCTGACAACAGATTGCTTACTGTCATAAGGGAAAAAAAAAATCCAAACATTTTCTTCACAAGCTTGATTTCTTTCACTGAGGTGACAGATTGTTCATGAAGGTAAAATGCTGTCATACCTAGAATAGGCTGTGGTAGCAGCATAAAGAACAGCAAATATTGCTGTGACTTCAGGTGCATGGCCCGTAAGCCAGTGATTTCTGTTGCTATATAGGTTGCAAAAAGTGTAACAAGTTTCTCCAAGGCTTATGCATTCTGTGCTTGTAGCACACATTTTATAGCTGAAATATCCTTCTCTCCACCCATAAAATCTCATCCTCTTTCCCTCTTTTTCTTATGATGGTAATAAACCACTTATTTTTCCACTGAAAGGTTTGAGCAACAAATTTTCTTTCTAAAAGTGTTTTACTGCTTTCTTGAGATGCATGAAAAGTAATCTTTCCTTCTCCCTCTTCTCCTTCCATAGGAAAAGAAAATAAATCCAGGATCTTTTATTCATGAATTAGAAACTGTGTCTGTCAATGCACTTTCTGATAAATGCAGCATCAATTATAACGATTCTTTCTGCACATAAAGCAATGAGATTTTTAAAGTCCTGAATATGCAATGGGAAATACACCAAACACAAGCATCTTACTGGTACTTCATGTACCTAGAAATTTTCAAAGAAGAAATTTGACCTATTGTACACTGATTTCAAATAATTGTAATCAGAAGAATGAGATTCGTAGTAATATTAATAAAAGTGTTATTGAGGTTTGCTGTATATGTTACCATTTCATAGGTAAATTTGCTCAGAAAAATATTTTTTTATTTGTACGCGTAATGTGTACAAAAATCTCATTATTGAGATTTTCCTTTTGCATAGATCACCATCTCCAAAGAAGACATAGATTTTGGATGCTTTTGGTATCTAATTAATCTCACTTTTTAAAAGCAACTACGGGTGAAGTGTTACTGAAATTCCTTTAATTACTCTGTTCATAAGAGGGTGGGGGAAAAAAAAAAAAAAAAAAGAAAAAGTGGTGTTTTGTGGATAAGGTTTAAAAATCTATAAAGTTATTAAAATTTTATTTCAAACTCATCCTTAGTTTTACTGGCACTAGCACGTCAATATTATTATGCTAGCACACAAATGAGCCTGACACGGAAAGAAATTAACTAAATCAAAATAATTGAAAGAACTCATCCGGTCCATTTACTGCCATATCATTTATCATTTATTGGATCTGTACAGAACAAAGGAAAAAATAAATCCAGGCTATGTGACAATCTTGTGGGAGGTGTAATGACATGAAACACAGCCACTCAGACCACACTATCTGCCTGCTTGGCAGAAGGGCAGGAGAGGGAATGCTCATTGGCTGTGTGGACTTTGCACACTTAAGAATCCAGGGCAGTTTTGCAGCAATTTGTTCTCCCATCAGAGATGAGCAGTCTCAGTGCAGTCTACTGTTATGTCAAACAACAACACAGTTTTAGACTTTTGACGCACTCATGCATTTTGACTGACACTTGATACAAAAGAAACAGTTATCCAGGCAGGAAGAAATCAGTTATACAGACACAAACTTATGTACAGATGTTTGTTTCTTAGTGGAGGGTCCTCCAGAATCTTTCCTAACAAAGATGCTTCGTGTCCTGTTTATACTTTTGAAGGTATGCAATTACTTTTGTGATTACAACAGTAGGCATGCTCTATAAAATTTTGTTCCTGAGTATTTCCTTTTTGTTTCAGGTCTGATTTGTAGTTTATGACAAACTTACTTTGCCGTAGGAAAACTGATTCTGAATTAAATTTGTAATGTGACAGGTCTTTATACCACACTTTTGAAACAACATTAGTTTTTAAAATATAATTGCTGCACCTCAGAAGGTACTCTGTGGAATATGTGATTTCAACATCTGTCTTGTTCAGTAAAGTATTTAGCTGGAAGACATGAATGTACAAATTTTATCATCATTTTAGTACTTCTGGTATGGAAAAATGTGAGCATACTGGTCTGAATGGAGGCCCAGCATCAAGAATTTTTTTTTTTTTTTTTCATCATTCATCAACAGGAAAAGCCTGTTCTGAAAACTAGCCATTACCTCCTCTTCCTTGCTCTCAACCTCCTTGTCTGGTCAGCCTGTGCAAGCAATTTTGCTTGTATATTTCATTATAACACCTTTTCTACATCTAGTCAGGCTACAACTGAGTGGTTATCCTTTGCTACCCTTGAGAAAATGCTCCATGGCACACAGCTTAAAAATAATTTTTCAAATATCCCTTTTAAACAGAGGTGGATTTTCTTAATTAAAGGAGCCTGATAGCCCTTTTACTGCCTTCCATTGGATTCAGGTGTGATTAGTATCCATACATTTTGGTTGGTTGGGATTTTTTATTGTTTGAAAAGCCCCATCTGCTACTCAACTCATTTTGCTTTCAGTCTAAACCTTTGTTTTACCTGCACATCTAATGTGGGCTGCTATTTTGAGCCACAGTTAGCTTACACAATGGTGAATAACCAAAATCCAAAATAATTTATTCTTTCTTTTCTAAATCTTTTCAGAACAAAAAAACCAAAACAACGGACACAAACAAACCCACCCAAAACCTATTAAAGGGTTGGTAAGAACATTTGAAAGAAAGATACTGGAGAATTTTGGTATGGAATGTTATGGAGAAATTTTAGGCAAAAAGTTAGGAAGTTTTTTCCACTTGCAATATTCATTCATACGCTGATAAATTATACATCATTTGAATGTTTTCAATACAGGAAAAGTACTTTAGGTAACAGACAACAGAGTCCTCATTTTACTGTAGTCATTAGACTGGCAAAAACCTATGAAAATATTTGGACAAGCTTTGAAAGATATAACTTTAGTTATTAAGGCTGTAGTTAACTGGTCAGTATGGTAACCAGTTTAATAATTAATCATCTTCCATCCAGGCTAAGCAAAATATTTATTTCATCAATTTGTGCTCAGAATGTAAGAAGTAACAGAAATATTTAGACTTACAGTTAAATACGATAGTGCAGCTTGCTAGAGCAGGTCCTTACAAACAATTTTGAAAATACAAATACCCTCCTATAAAGCATCTGATCAAGATATATGAATGGAAGTTTGTCAACAAATATTGCCACAGAGATTGAAACAAAATTATAGGTTCAAAGTATATTGTATTCTACAACAAGAAATATCTGACATGGAAAACTGTGAAAAACTTTTGAGTTTATTAAAGATTCCTCACCCAGAGGGCAGTAGAGAACAGGCTCTCCCGGGAAGTGGTCACAAAGCCTGACAGAGCTCAAGAATTGCTTGGACATCACTCTCAGATGCAAAGTGTGATTCTTGGAAACGTCCTGTGCAGGGCTAGGAGTCAGACTCAATGATCCTTAAGGGTCCCTACCAATTCAGAAGATTCTATGATTCCAGGATATTGCAATTTATTTGCTCTGGACTAAAAATATGCAAGGTAGTTTATTGCTGCTTTTCAAAAGTCTGGAATGGAGTCTGCATATATCCACCCTCACAATATATTAAGGAATATTAAAGATGTTGTGCTGAGCTAGCAAGAAGCCTCTCTGCTTAAACTCACATGGGCTCTGTGTCAAGGAAGATGCATTTTTCAATGTTTTCCAACAAAAAAAAAAAAAAAAATCAAAATTTGAGGAAGCATGCTACTTTTCACTAATTTCCTATTTACAGCAGAGGTGATTTACCTGAGAATATGAAGATATTTACCTCATAACCTGTGCCACAGGATACTCAGAGAACATGTTTCAACTTTATTATGTTTAAATTCAGAATAGCCCAGGCTGCTGAGGCAGAGAAAAGTATTCTCGTGCAATGGTGAACAAAGAAAGACCTTTCTTGCACAGAGCAAGCCCACTGAAGCACCAGGAAAATGCATTGAAATGCTCAGACAGTTTTAGTAACTGTGCACAACTAGAGAGAGAGAGAAAAATTAAATATACAGGGGAAACACCCCTACAAAATACTGCATATCCAGTATTTTTCATTTACGTTTGTACAACCAACACAAGCCTAAATTGTTGAACTTGGAAAAAAAATTATAGTTCAGATATGATCCTCTACAAATATTCAATAAAAGAGTCCTCAGGATGTGTTAGAAAATACAAAGACAGTTGATGTTGGAAGCAGTAATATTGTCCATTTTGCATCTGAGATTCTATTTTGACTGTTGAAATTACACAAAACTGTTCTCACATATTGTGAGGAATCACTATGTAATCTTACTTAGTGTATTTAATATCCTGTTAGGAAAATGGACATAATTTTGATCCATCAAGAAATTTATTAATCATCCAGCATTTTGAAAGATCAGTTTTTGCCAGACAAACTGGATTCCCAGTGACCTGTAATCTACCCAACTATCTAGGTACGCAAATACATGTATGTACTTAAAGACATGCATAATTTAAAAAGGTACTTCAAGTCCCTGAAATGCTAAAAGACAGTTTTTTAGCAAGATACTCTGCTCACAAACCTGGAATATTTATCAAAGGCCTGTCTGGAAATGAGGCAAAACTAGGACTTTTCTTTTGTCTGCTTTGGCATTATTTTTGATGAAATATCATTTTTATACAAAATTAAAAGGAATGTGAAGATGAGGTTATTTGTGTGCTGTCTGGTAGCACAGGAATGACTTAAAAAATAGCCTTTGCTCCCACATGAGATCAAAAAGTTCTTGACAGAACAAGGAAATAAGGAATGGTCATTTCCAGCATAGGCATGTGAAATTTCTCATCCTCTACTGATAGGTTAATTGAATAATGTCTCAACTTCCCTTATCAGAGGAAATGAATGTTTGTTTACAGCTAACAACAGTGCAATCTTTTCTGATTCAATTTTACATTTTCATTTTTTCTACTGTGCATACCCACTTTATTAACAGAAACAGAACAATAACTTTTATAAATCCAACCCTCACTTCAAAGTCTGTGCTTAAAACTGTTATTTAGCTTCTTCCCCTAATGTTTTCTTTGAACAGGAAATTACATTTGTCATATTTACAACATTTTTTGTAGTGTTTTTTGTCTGAGATGCAAAGATTCGAAGGTCTTCTTGGTGAGTGGAAATTATGTTCATAACTCTATTACTAAGATTACACAGATATCAGCATTTGAGTCACTTATCAAGGAAGGTGTCTCTCTTTTGTGACATGCAGCTTACTGGTTTTCACAATTTAAAATGGTTTTTCCAGCACTTATTTTTTTTTCTCATAATAAGTTTTCATGGGAGACCCAGTATTATAATTTTGAAAAGCAGAGGAAGGGTCTGTATTCAATTATATAAAATTATCAGAAACAGGGGACCCATTTAACTTCCCACAAGCATGAAATCGTCTTTAAAAGACAGTCATTATGTTTGGTGACAATTTTTTTTGCCTTAAACGTATTCTATCTAATCCAAGACTGGGAGCATATAGGACAAGAAAAACAAATACACTATAGACTTTTAAATATTTAGACAATCAATTTAAATTCTAATAATTTCTTATTAATAACACATTTTTATATCTTTCCAAAAGTTATAAACCTGATAGAATTACACTCATTATCATTGTAGTACAATACCAATGCCTTCTTCAATGGAACAAGTTGGGTTTTTTCATTATAATAAGAAGTTCAGAAGTCAATTTCTCATTTTTCATTTTCTGCTTTTTGAATTTATGACAAGACAGAGAATCTACAGAATATGGAAAGGATATGGAAGTAATCTACACTGTCTTTTTGAAACTTAGTATATAATTAATTCTTTCAACATGTTCAAATATATATGCACAGGTTTTTTTGCAGGAGGTACAATTGAGAGTTACACTAGAATTAAACAGTGGCTGAAGACTTCTAGAAGACACAACTACTGCTGCATTACTAATTACTCTACTGTGTCTTTACTTTACGTCTTGCTTATTGTAATACAGTATTTAATGATTTGATTGCTGAATAGTGTAGGTACTGGCTTCTCAGGATACATCAAACCTAGGAACTGCAGGTTGCTTCTAAGATATGGTCAAATTTCCAGAAAGCTTTGATGAAGTATCAGGAAACTGATTTCTCCTAACTTCAGCTGCAAGATAAAGAAAAAATTCTGGGAAAAAAAGAGAAGCAGGATTCATTTTTGCTATTGGAAAGTAGCTTCAGTCAATAACAAGAGGGAGAGACACCAATCTGTTCTATACACATCCATCAGAAGATTCATGTTTTTGTCTAACCCAACAGATTTTCTTCATTTTATCTTTAGGCTTTCTATGGGATTGTTTATTTGTTTGTTAAAAGAACTGCAACCTTCACAGTTCGACTGTCCTAAAGGTCATGTAGTTGATAGGCTTCTGTGACAAATGTATGCATTTGGATACATGTGTCGCTGCAGATGTTGATTTTCCTATTATGGTCCCCTGACAATGTGTTCAATACTCTCATAATCCCTCCAAGAGGCACTCTCAGGTCAGATTCAGGAGCAGAGCTGGCCTGAGCACTCTGTTTCTCAAATTTGTATATCCATGGAAAATGTTTAAATCAGGTTATTAGCAATTTTTAACAGTCGTGGACTGCCATGAGGGGCCTGAGAAAGAAGTCCCTTGAAAATTTAAATACATACTTGAAGGGCTATGCAAATAATAAAACAGGTATCATTCTTTAGAGTTTTTAAAATAGTATAGGGTCCAATGTTGAGAAGATAAGACTGAAAACCTCTGCTATTAAATCCAGTATAATATTAAATTACTTACTACCTTAGAGAAGCTGGGAAGATTAATATTAATATTTAGATATTTGATATAAACATAAAAAAACAAGAAAACTATGTATCTGCCTTTTCCCTGATGATTTGTATCAAAGAGATTCCTTTGAGAATGTCCTCCACTGTCCTGCTGTAAATTCAGATATTTCACCACAACCAACAGAAGTATTCTAAATCTGTACCAGTACTTTACCATGTGTCATCATTTGCTTCAAATTCATTGTTCTGTATATATTAATATCATTTTATGCCTCTATAAGGCAAGTGCCAGATAATTAGGATTTTTAACTGTCCACATTGTTATGCAGGTTTTGAATGGATGACACTGTTGAACTTTGGCACAGATAAACAAAAAACAACCAAGGATTCATTCAAAAACTCTGTTAGTAGGTTGTGAATTTTTTAGCTTTGTCTAGGATTCCTGATTATTAGCAGTATGGTTCAGAATGACAGCTATAGCCTTCATTGGCATATTGCTTCATTTTCTCCATACAGCATCATGACTGATTTCTTTTGAACTGTTGCACAAATACACATCAGATGAGAACAGCTACAAGGTCTATTAGCAGATGGTTCATTTCTTTTCTTAGTTGTTCCTGACAGAATGCCAGACTTATCCAGAGCACAGTGAGGAGGACAACAACATAAATTCTGTTCTCCTGAACCCGGTTCTCAGCTCCCATGGCCAGAAACTAATTTGTATTCAGAGGCCAGAACTGACAAGTAATTTCTCTAACCTTAGCCATTTCTTATTTCATTAATCCTTCTTTGCTTACGGACCACTTTTATACAGTATAGATAAAACTTTGGGGGGGGGTTGCACACTAATTGTTCTCTGTATAGAGTAACTATCACCCTCAAGTCTTGGTCATAGTACAACAGTAACAGTGATGTCACATCTAACAACTGATCATGATGTAAATCAAGTGAACTAGAGGTTGAAGGTTTAGGTTTTAAGACACTTGTTACCCAAAACATTCCAGAGAGCTAGTAATGCAAATCTTAAGTCTGTGCTTAGGTCATTAATATTATTTGGCTACAGATGCCTTTTCACTTGAATGACTCTATGAAAGTCCACTGGTTTTCCAGATGAGAAAATTACTTGTTGACATAATTTGGGGTCTTGAGGTTCTCTGCCGACAGCATCAGTAGAAAATTAAGGATTACTTAATTACTCCAGTAAGTATAGTCTCTGTTATCACCCATCATATTGCTGGTAATAAATAGAACAGGAGGGGATACAATTATTATAAATAAGTAAGTAGTGTTTTGTTTCTATATCAGAGTATCCACATTTTGCTTGTCAGCAATCCTTGCACTTTAGTTCATCTGCTTTGTTGCTCTGATCTAGAAATATTATGTTTGTCTCCTAAGCCACATATGTGGAAGAACTTAGTATTATGCTCAAGGTTTATTTATTTCTGAAAGGCTTGCTTCTGATGTTTCTTTTGTCCTCAAAATATTTCCCTGACCCTTCAGTCTATCCTTATTGCAGTTATTTGATAACTTGCAATTACTTGGGATACAATTCAGGTCAAACTCAAAGGTATTAAAACAGAAAAGAAGGCCACCAGTTAGTTCATCTAAAGTTTTGTATGTTATGGGTAAAGCTTCTCTTTCAAGTTTTTAACTGGTGAGCACCCTTCCCAAGGATCATTTTGTCTTTTG